>NC_133338.1:405000-705000 GCF_030506205.2 Paramisgurnus dabryanus | reverse complement strand
TTGTATTACAGTGAGGTTGTGTTGGGGAAAGTACAGTCACAGTGAGGTTGTGTTACAGTGAGGTTGTGTTGGTGACGGTGATGTACAGTCACAGTAAGATTGTATTACAGTGAGGTTGTGTTGGGGACAGTACAATCGCAGTGAGGTTGTGTTACAGCAAGGCTGTGTAACAGCGAGGTTGTGTTGGTTACTGATAGAGGGGAAAGTACAGTCATGGTGAGGTTGTGTTGGTGACTGTGATACAGGGGGCAGTACAGTCACAGTGAGGTTGTGTCACAATGAGGTTGTGTTGATGATTGTGATACAGGGGAAAGTAAAGTCACAGTGAGGTTGTGTTACAGTGAGGTTGTGTTGGTGACAGTGATGTACAGTCACAGTAAGATTGTATTACAGTGAGGTTGTGTTGGGGAAAGTACAGTCACAGTGAGGTTGTGTTACAGTGAGGTTGTGTTGGTGACGGTGATGTACAGTCACAGTAAGATTGTATTACAGTGAGGTTGTGTTGGGGACAGTACAATCGCAGTGAGGTTGTGTTACAGCAAGGCTGTGTTACAGCGAGGTTGTGTTGGTTACTGATAGAGGGGAAGTACAGTCATGGTGAGGTTGTGTTGGTGACTGTGATACAGGGGAGAGTACAGTCATGGTGAGGTTGCGTCACAATGAGGTTGTGTTGATGACTGTGATACAGCGGAAAGTGAGATTGTGGTACAGTGAGGTTGTGTTGGTGACAGTGATACAGGGGACAGTACAGTCGCAGTGAGGTTGTGTTACATCAAGATTGTGTTGGTGACTGATAGAGGGGAAAGTACAGTCATGGTGAGGTTGTGTCACAATGAGGTTGTGTTGGTGACTGTGAAAGAAGGGAAAGTACAGTCACAGTGAGGTTGTGTTACAGTGAGTTTGTGTTGGTGACTGGGATAGAGGAGTGAGTATATTCATAATGAGGTAGTGTTGGTGACTGTGAAAGAAGGGAAAGTACAGTCGCAGTGAGGTTGTGTTACAGTAAGGTTGTGTTGGCGACTGTGATGTACAGTCACAGTGAGATTGTGCTACAGTGAGGTTGTGTTGGTGACTGGGATAGAGGAGTGAGTATATTCATAATGAGGTAGTGTTGGTGACTGTGAAAGAAGGGAAAGTACAGTCGCAGTGAGGTTGTGTTACAGTAAGGTTGTGTTGGCGACTGTGATGTACAGTCACAGTGAGATTGTGCTACAGTGAGGTTGTGTTGGTGACTGGGATATAGGAGTGAGTATATTCATAATGAGGTAGTGTTGGTGACTGTGAAAGAAGGGAAAGTACAGTCGCAGTGAGGTTGTGTTACAGTGAGGTTGTGTTGGTGACGTTGATGTACAGTCACAGTAAGATTGTATTACAGTGAGGTTGTGTTGGGGAAAGTACAGTCACAGTGAGGTTGTGTTACAGTGAGGTTGTGTTGGTGACGGTGATGTACAGTCACAGTAAGATTGTATTACAGTGAGGTTGTGTTGGGGACAGTACAGTCACAGTGAGGTTGTGTTACAGCAAGGCTGTGTTACAGCGAGGTTGTGTTGGTTACTGATAGAGGGGAAGTACAGTCATGGTGAGGTTGTGTTGGTGACTGTGATACAGGGGAGAGTACAGTCATGGTGAGGTTGCGTCACAATGAGGTTGTGTTGATGACTGTGAAAGAAGGGAAAGTACAGTCACAGTGAGGTTGTGTTACAGTGAGGTTGTGTTGATGACTGGGATAGAGGAGTGAGTATATTCATAATGAGGTAGTGTTGGTGACTGTGAAAGAAGGGAAAGTACAGTCGCAGTGAGGTTGTGTTACAGTAAGGTTGTGTTGGCGACTGTGATGTACAGTCACAGTGAGATTGTGCTACAGTGAGGTTGTGTTGGTGACTGGGATAGAGGAGTGAGTATATTCATAATGAGGTAGTGTTGGTGACTGTGAAAGAAGGGAAAGTACAGTCGCAGTGAGGTTGTGTTACAGTGAGGTTGTGTTGGTGACTGTGATGTACAGTCACAGTGAGATTGTGTTACAGTGAGGTTGTGTTGGTGACTGGGATAGAGGAGTGAGTAGAGTCATAATGAGGTAGTGTTGGTGACTGTGAAAGAAGGTAAAGTACAGTCACAGTGAGCTTGTGTTATAGTGAGGTTGTGTTGGTGACTGTGATGTACAGTCACAGTGAGGTTGTGTTACATTGAGGTTTCATAATTTAGAGATAAAAGTAAATAAACTGTACTTTTCTTTTTTATCTTTTAAAAAAGACATAATAGTACAGTAGTTCTGTTGAACCAGTGTTTACTCTCCCTCTCTCTCTTTCTCTCTCTTTCTCTCTCTCTCTCTTTACCTTCTGCCATAATTCCTGTCTGCCCCATCACTTACAGTATATAAAAATAGATGAAGTCATTTCCAGCACAGATTTGAGTGTATCAAATTCCATCCTTTCTGAGTTTATGATATAATGAAGTCTAATCCAATCAGCCCTCTTTACAGTGGAGTGTGATCTCCAATCCTTCTTCTTAGTCAAGTCAATTCAATTTTATTTATATAGTGCTTTTCACAATTGTTTAATTACTTTAAAGCAGCTTTACATTAATAAAAGCAGGAGAAAAGCATACTAGTGAGCGTTGTAATGATGTGATGTATTGAAGAGAGATCGTATTGAAGTTAAGCCAATATCAGCTGACTCCCTAAGGGTTGAAAAAACTTGTAAGGTACTTTCTGTCAGTGATTCCCTCTTCTCAGTACCCAGTAATGAGTTTGTAATGTGACCGCCACATAAAGAGGCTGGACCACACGGCCATCAGATGCTGGAGAAACCCTGAGGTTCACAGGGGAAAACTGTGTGTGCTGTTCATCATGTTGTGAGTCCAGCAGAGAGAGAGAGAGAGAATAGATTACTGAAGGTAGCAAACACGTGCTGGTGGAGAAGGAGACAGTCTGACTGTCTCAGCGTCTACAAGAGATATTACTGTGTCTACTAAACATCTTTTATATCTGTGATGGACTCAAGATCATTTGATGATCATTCATGACACCTGATTAACAATGATTCATTATTGCCTGCTGAACTATTAAACAATTCCATATCTTTTCATTCTGTTAATGCAATGCACTACCTATTGAGCTACACACATCTGTGTCTATTTTTATTGTTCTGAAAAAAACTATAAAGTTTCTTAAGCTATAAAAGCAGAACCTTTGAACAATAACATCATGTCTACCTATGAATGTGACCTTGTGTGGCTTGTAAAGGAGAGGTAAGATATTAGTTAATAAAGATGGACATATTTACAGCCTAAAATATCATAGAGTTTGGGTTCAGTGCCTTATCATCCAGAAAACAACCCCCTGACGTTCATCCACCTGTGTGTCATATTCATGATCTGTTAGTCGTTCAATTCTGTTTAGTGAAAACAAATAAATGCAGTCAGGGATTGAGCAGGACTTGACAGCTGAGCCGATCAGATCAGATCCTCTGTTAAACCAGCAGAAGAAAGATGATGCTGATGAACATGATGACTGTTTTCACCCATTTGTTATTTTCACCTGTCAGGTGTGTAGCGCTGGAGTTTGTTTAGAGATTCTGACGGCTGTACACAACATCAACTTCTCAAGCACAGAGCTGTCACACTGCAGGTGTGCGTGCGCGCATGTGCGTTCATACACCAGACCCTTGTTAGCCGCTTTCCTACATTGGTTAGCAGTTTGAAAACTTTCCTCAGACTTGTTTGAGTTTGTTTTGGTAGAGTTTGTCCTGTGATTTGCTGATAAGTGTCAGGTCTTTCGGTGTTTGAAGTCAGGTCCACTGGATCAGTTTTACCACCCACAGGAAGAGACCACCCTGACATGTGAAAAACCAACAGCTGATTATTGAGATTTTATTCACTTCAACAGTTATTGACAGTTAACTTCTCATTGGGCCTTAACCCCAATTTCTCCCCAGCTGTCCCAACCTGTCACCTTCACTTCATTTTTCTGGATTCTTCATCTTCAATGTTGCTTTTTTACTCAAGGAGTCTGACATTGTCTGTACAAGTATTCACACGTTTCATAAATCTACTAAATAAAGCCTGGACAGGTTGTGAGAGACTGTAAGGGCTTTACCTACACATAAATGCTCATTGAGATTAATCTTCAGTTAGATGTTAAATTAATTTCAAATAAATATAAGTACAGTATAATCAAATCCATTACATGAAATCAGATCTGGCGAAATCAATCTTGCTACTCACCTGTTATATTTGGATGGACTTTCAGTCTGTAATTCTGTTATTCTGATGGCGTACGGTCTTACTAATATAACTGGACACTCATTTATTAATGTGAAATCCTTCTTTAATGTGCTGTAAACAGGATTTTCCTGGCTCTACATGAGGTGGACATGGTGCTAACCTGATGCACAGATGCATGTTTACTGTGGCTCAACAACACTCTTTACACCCAACATATTTTTATACATTATTAAATGATTAAAGACAAATATTAACTTTCAAATATAAACATTCAATAAATTAAAAAACAACATAACAGCAGAGTTCATTTACAGTTAACAAACAGTAAAGTTAAATAAAATGTATTTATTATTTAGTTAAATAAAATTAATTATTATTAATTTTTTTCAGTATTTTGCACTCTTTGGCACACGGTCATAAACATCATCTGTCACCTCTGTCATCATTTCCTTTACAGAAAACTATTTTTTCTGCCTTCATTGCTTAATATAATTAACAAAAAGTTTGGTTAAGATCCTAATGCTTTTCTTGATCTAATAATAGTGTTATATATTTAATAAATTAAATGTAATAATCATATGAAGACAGTATGTTTTAGTCTATAGCTGAATTGAGGTCAACTTTAGCAGCGGTGGCTTCTATCATTGCTTACCCATTTACTTACTTATTCATTTATCTGACGCTTTTATCCAAAGCAACTTACAATTGCTGTATATGTCAGAGGTCGCACACCTCTGGAGCAACGTCTCGGTTACGGATGTAACCCTCGTTCCCTGAAGGAGGGAACGGAGACGTCACGTCGTGACCGACGAATTGGGAACTCGCTTAGAGAGACCAATCTGCTTCGAATACTACTAAAACGCCAATGAACTTGGCATTGAGATATTTGCATAATGCTGGCGCCGCCCCGCCAGGTGCGTATATAAGCAGCAGGTGCAAATAGGGAAATTAGCTTCTTTTTCGCTGAGAAAGCCGGAAAGTGTGACCGGCCGTAACAGCAGGTGGCAGCACCTGTGGCGACGGGACGTGACGTCTCCATTCCCTCTTTCAGGGAACGAGGGTTACATCCGTAACCGAGACGTTCCCTTTCAGTCGGTTACTACGACGTCACGTCGTGACCGACGAATTGGGAATCCCTATCAAAACGCCACTAGGGGCTGACCTCTTCCAGTGACTGCGTAAAAGCCCTCCGTTTCCACTTAAGGAGGAGGAGGTAGGTTTTAAGGCAGAAGGCCGGGCACTAGATGTTCCTTTAACCCCACAGAAGTGCCAGCGACTGGGAAGCGCCCTACCTGAGCGGGATAGGAACGCTGCGGAAGCCACCACCCGTCTTAAGGGCTAATGGTGGGCGAAAGTCAACCGTAGTTGAGGAATAAAGACAGCCGTGGCTGTGTAAGCAAAAGCAGTGCTCTGCTAAGGGAAACGTGGGCTGGTAGGATTAACCCCACGGAAAAATACTCACAAAGGAACCCGGTGGGACACAATGTGGAGCCCGAGCCAGACACGTAGGTTCGCGAGGATACAGCTAGTGAAAGGCTGACAGCCAATGCTCCGCAACAAAGGCTGCCAAGGCAGCGGAGGAAGAACAATTCAAACCATTACGCATTTTTGTTCTGAAGGCCTTCCATACTGACACAGTTATGAAGCATCAGTTGGAGGCTGCAAGCCGACCTGCGAGACTGTTCTCCGTGCCCTCCCTGGTGAGGAAAGAACACGAGAGGATACAGGCTCGATACGAACACTGTAAAATCTAATGAACGTATTAGGTGTCGCCCAACCAGCAGCTCTACAGATGTCTGTTAGCGAGGAACCACGAGCTAGAGCCCAAGATGAGGCAACGCTCCGTGTGGAGTGCGCTCTCAAATTAAAGGGGCAAGGAATACCCTGAAGATTATAAGCCAGGGCGATAGTATCAACTATCCAATGAGACATCCTCTGCTTAGTGACAGCTTTCCCTTTCTGCTGGCCACCATAACAAACAAAGAGCTGGTCTGAGGTCCTGAGGCTTTGCGTGCGAACCACGTAGAGTCGCAGTGCGCGTACGGGGCACAACAAAGCCATGGTTGGGTCTGCGTCCTCCGGAGGCAGCGCTTGCAAGCTCACCACTTGATCTCTGAAAGGAGTAGTGGGAACTTTGGGCACGTAGCCTGGTCTGGGCCTCAATGTTACGCTTGAGGCAGCAGGACCAAACTGAAGGCACGAGTCGTCAACAGAGAATGCATGTAAATCCCCTACTCTCTTCACTGAGGCCAATGCTAGCAGGGTCAGAGCTTTCATTGAAAAAAGCTTCAGACTCGCGGACTGCAAAGGCTCGAACGGGGGGGCCTGAAGGGCTTTCAGCACCATGGACAGGTCCCAGGGAGGAATAGAAGGAGGGCGCGAGGGGTTTAGACTACGAGCGCCTCTTAAAAATCTAATAACCAAATCATGCTGGCAACTGATCTGCCGTTAATAAGTGAGTGATGAGCAGAAATAGCAGCGATATCAACTTTAATGGTGGAGGGTGACAGCCTACCGTCTAACCTATGTTGAAGATATAAAAGCACGATGTTAATAGGGCATTCTCTGGGGTCCTCGCGTTGCGAAGAGCACCAGGTGACGAAAAGGTTCCATTTAAACGCGTAAGCCCGTCTCGTAGACGGAGCTCGTGCCGCGTTGATTGTGTTAGATACCGCTTGCGGTAAATCACCTAAACCTTGCGCGCGCTCAACGACCACACATGGAGATCCCACAGGTCGGGGCGCGGGTGCCATAATGTGCCCCCTCCTTGAGAAAGAAGGTCCTTCCTGAGGGGAATCCGCCAGGGAGGGGCTGTCGCGAGGAGCATTAACTCTGGAAACCAATTCTTGCTCGTCCAATATGGGGCGATCAGTAAAAGGCTCTCCTCGTCCTGCCTGACTTTGCACAGTGTCTGTGCGATTAAGCTCACTGGGGGGAATGCGTATTTGCGCATCCCCCGAGGCCAGCTGTGTGCCAATGCGTCCACACCGAGGCTGCCCTCGGTTAGTGAATAAAATAGGCGACAGTGGGTATCGTCCGGCGACGCAAACAGGTCTATCTGCGCACGACCGAACTTCTTCCAAATTAGCTGGACCGTCTGGGGGTGGAGTCGCCATTCGCCGGGGCGCGCAGCTCGAGAAAGCGCGTCCGCTGCTGTATTGAGCGAGCCCGGAATGTGAATGGCACGAAGGGACCTCAGATGCTTCTGACTCCAAAGGAGGAGATGACGAGCGAGATGCGACAGGTGACGGGAGCGCAAACCGCCTTGACGGTTGATATACGCAACGGTCGCAGTGTTGTCGGTGCGTACTAGTACATCCTTCCCTCGCAGCTCCGTAGCGAAGCGTACAAGTCCCAGATATACTGCCCACAACTCTCGGCAATTGATATGCCAGTGCAACTGGGGTGCTGTCCACACCCCTGAAGCCGTAAGCTCGTCGTACTTGGCACCCCAGCCCGTGTCGGACGCATCTGTATGTACAACAGCATGCCGAGCGATCTGTCTCATGGACACACCGGACCTGAGAAACGCGGGGTCCGACCACGGGGGGAATGTTAGGCGACACGCAGGTGTAATGGTTACACGATGGATGCCGGCGCGCCACGCTCTCCTCGGGACTCGATCGTGAAGCCAACGCTGAAGCGGTCTCATATGGAGCAGCCCGAGCGGTGTCACGGCCGCTGCTGCTGCCATATGCCCCAGGAGCTTTTGAAATTGTTTCAGCGGGACCGCATTCTTCCCTCGGAATGAACCGAGGCAAGTCAGAATTGACTGGACGCGCTCTTCTGTCAAACGCGCCGATAAATCGATCGAGTCCAGTTCCATCCCGAGAAAAGAGATCCTCTGCGTGGGGCAGAGTTTGCTCTTTTCCCAGTTGACCCGAAGACCCAAACGGGCGAGATGCCGAAGCGTTAAATCTCTGTGTTCGCAAAGCGTCCGTCGAGAATGCGCTATTATAAGCCAATCGTCGAGGTAAGCCAATATGCGAAAGCCGCTCTCTCTTAGGGGTTTTAACGCCGCCTCCACTACTTTCGTGAACACACGGGGAGAGAGGGATAGCCCGAACGGTAAAACTTTGTACTGGTATGCCCGTCCCTCGAATGCAAACCGGAGAAACGGTCTGTGACGAGGGAGAATGGACACATGAAAGTACGCGTCTTTCAGGTCTATAGCCGCAAACCAATCTTGGGGGCGAATTGAATTGAATATTTGCTTCGGTGTTATCATCCTGAAAGACCTCCTCTGCAGAGATTTGTTCAGAACGCGCAAATCCAAGATCGGTCGCAACCCCCCGCCCTTTTTGGGTACTATAAAATACGGGCTGTAGAAGCCCGATCTCATCTCGGTTGGAGGGACCGGCTCGATCGCGTCCTTCGCCAGCAGGACTTCGACCTCTGCACGCAGTACATGTGCATCGGACGCTTTCACCGTGGTGAAACGAATGCCCAAGAATTTGGGTGTGTGCCGGTTGAATTGTATTTCGTAACCGAGGCGGACAGTGCGTAAAACCCAACAAGACAGGCTGGGAAGCTGAAGCCAAGCCCCCAGGGACCGTACGAGGGGAATTAACGGCACTACCGGGGTACCCGCGGGGGGGCGGCGGAGCGGGACAGGTGGTACTGCCGGTACGTTTGCTGGGACAGCATAAGTATCTACAGTATGTGTGTGTGTGACACTGACCTGAGCCCGCTGAGGGTGACGGTCGTCTGGTCTCCTCAGCGGAGAGCACAGACTCCGATGAGGGAGCTGGTGGTCCCGTCTCCTCAGCGGAGAGCTGGAACTCCTCAGAACACCCGCTGGCGATAGAGGAGAGGGAGGAAGAGCATGTGAATGCCCGCTCACATCTCTCTCGATCCTCTGAAGACCTGGAGAAGGAATAGGAATGCACTCTTTTTGTGGTTTTGTGGGTGCCGGCTGAGAAGCCGGCGGAACAAAAACAAAACGAAACCAAGGATTCTCCATCCGGCCCTCTACCGGTGGAGGGAGCGATGCCGTCACCGTCTCCCGAAGAGTGATCCCATCCGATTCCAGGTCGCCCGTCTCAGGGCCGCTTCCGACATGTCCGCCAGACATAGCCATAAGTGGCGTTCCTGGACCACCATCGTGGACATGGCACGACCAATCGCCTGCGCTGTCACCTTCGTAGCGCGAAGAGCCAGGTCAGTGGCAGCCCGGAGCTCCGAAAGGACAGGCGAGTCGTGTCCTCCCTCGTGCAGATCCCTCAAGGCTTTGGCTTGGTGAACCTGCAGCAACGCCATTGCGTGCAGGGCTGAGGCCGCCTCTCCACATGCCTGGTGGGCAGCGCCCGTTAAACCGGAGGACTGTCTGCAGGCACGAGAGGGGAGGGTTGGGCGGTCCTTCCAAGAGGGAGCGTGAGCCGGACACAGCTGCATCGCGACAGCACGCTCCACGGGAGGGATCCCCGTATAACCCTTAGCGGCTCCGCTGGTGAGGGAGGTGAGGGGGGAGGGCTGAAACGGCCGTAATCTTGTGGAAAACGGCGACTTCCAGGTTCTAGTCAGCTCCTCGTGCACCTCGGGGAAGAAAGGCACCGGTGGAGAGGGTTGTGAAACCCGGGCAGCTCCAAAGAACCAATCATCCAGGCGGGACGGTTCGGGCTGAGGGGGGTGAACCCACTCTAACCCTACGGTCTCCGCCGCTCGAGCGAGCACGGCCACCATCTCTGGATCGAACTCAGGCGTCCCAACCTGACCAGAGGGAGGAAGGGCGTCGGGGTCCACGTCAGGGGGAGGAGGCCCACCCTCGGATGCTGCGGCGTCGGTGGACCCGGAGGGCGGCACGATGGATTCTAGAGACATCGTAGAACACAACGCTGAAGTCTCCATCGGCACATCAACCGGCTGTGGATGAGGAGGCTGAGAGCCTGAGGACGAATCCCCCGCTCGGCTCAGCACAGTGATGCGCAGGTCGTCCTTTGAGAGCTTCACAGCCGCACCGTGGCGGCGTTCAGCACTCGCATGACGAGGGTTGCGTTTTTCCCGGAGGAAAGACAACCGTCTGCGCAAATCCACAAGGGACATGTTCTCGCAGTGAGAACACTTACCCCCAGCGAACGCTGCCTCTGCGTGCTCGATGCCCAAACACGAAAGACAACGCTCGTGACCGTCCTTCGGACCCATGTATTTGCCGCACCCAAGATCGCACGGACGAAAAGCCATCCTGAAAAGGACGCTGATGTCCGGATATACGAGAGAGTGGCTGCCTTTAACAAGGCACAAAGCTCTCTCGTATCACTCTTTTAGGGAAATTCACTCAGATGCTCAGTTGATGATGCGCACAGGGAAGGCAACGCACACACTACTCAAAACAACAAAACAGGTGTAGAGCCGTGGAATTAAGCGAAGCGTCCGCTGTGGTACTGCTAGTCCAACCAACTTCAGCAATCGAATCCCACCAGAGTAAAGTAGCTTCTCAGTAGCAGATACTGCCGGCTTTCGAAGCGATAAAAAGCTAATTTCCCTATTTGCACCTGCTGCTTATATACGCACCTGGCGGGGCGGCGCCAGCATTATGCAAATATCTCAATGCCAAGTTCATTGGCGTTTTAGTAGTATTCGAAGCAGATTGGTCTCTCTAAGCGAGTTCCCAATTCGTCGGTGACGACGTGACGTCGTAGTGACCGACTGAAAGGGAACTATGGGTTAAGTGTCTTACTCAGGGACACAATGGTGTCACAGTGGATTCAAACCTGGGTCTCTCACACCAAAGGCGTGTGTCTTATCCACTGCGCCATCATCATTGCTTTTACATGAATGCATCACATCATGCCGCACTGCAAAACATTATTTTCTGCCTTATTTTTTGTTTGTTTAATCCACTCAGATTTACAGGTTATTTTAGGTTACTATTATTTATCTATAACTTACAGGGGCATGGCACAAGGTCCCGGGCCCTATGCATAGGCAGTCCTGATGCCCCCCCATTTTTCCATTTTAGTTTTCTAATCACTACATGAACTTGAAGTTCACTTTCTACATGAACTAGTTCAGTTCATAGTTCATATTTCAAAATGTTGAACTAGTTCACAGTTCCAAAATTGAACTAATTTATAGTTCTTTCTTCCCATATTATTTTTAAAAATGATTGCCATTATAGCCCATATAGAACCACAGACAGCAATTATTTGATCAGTTTTAATACTGAAGCTAAATGCGTCAGATTTTATCTTCATATCCAACTTTAAATCCTTATCCAACCAGGGTTTACATAAGCATTGACTGTCTTTTATTTTTGTATTGCACACCGCACGTGCACATTAAATAGCGTGAGCTTAGTCAAAGTCTATTTCAAGATCCAGAATATACGTAAACAGCCTATGTTAATCGTTAACAATTTAGGATAAATATGATGTTATTTAATGTTAAACAATGTGAGTGGCGCGGCAGGGATTTTAGCTGCGTCCAGAGTCAGTGTTGTTTTGATGACGCATGCAGCCTGGTGGCGGTGTTGCCAGATTGGGTGTTTTTCCGCTACACATTCAGGCCTCTTTACAGTGTGTTTTAGCCGGTTTTCACTTGGAAGACTCCATAGAAATCCAGCACCCTATTGAACGACGTTAAACTGAGAGAGCGTGCCGTTCACAAGCACCAGAATCAACGAGTTCACCTTGCGTTCATCAGGCAGTAATACAGTTCACGTTCACCCAAAATATGAACTTTCGTTCAATGAACTCGTTCAGGCACAACACAGATAACCAAACTATTATTGCTAATTTGAAATATTACAGCCTATTCATTTAAAAATAAACATGCTTCAAATTAAGCTATTATAACAGTGTTTTGTATGCAAACAGCATTGTTAGTATACAGTTTATTTATTTAGCCTGTAACACGGTTATGGAGATTAAGGATAGCTGTTCAATATTATGCCCGCAACAATGACGGAGAACTCACAAACGCGTCACTCAAGAACCGGTTTATTTCTCCGTACACAGGTAAAACCTCCGTAAGACATGTTACTAAACAAAACACTCATTTTGGCATGAGCAAAAATAAAAGTAAAAATGGAATAACGGTAGTAGCATCAGACTTCCACATACATGTGTTATAACCTGAAGCGTTCACCCTTAGCGCATGCGCACATTCACTTCACATACACAACAACAAAGCAAAGGCACATTGCTCTTAAAGGGGCCACATCGTTCCTAAAGGTGTAGCACTACTCCACTCGTTACAAGCCTTTTACCTCAAATTGCATGTAGTCTATAACCAAATTATCATCTGAAAGTGTATGTTCTGCTTTTTCAATGGGTTGTCTCAGTTCATTTTTAGCACTAATAATCGCGGGGATATTCAAACAGTTTAGCACTATAGATTTCGTGTTCTAGTTTGTGCTCACCTTTCTTTGAAAAGAAGTCAGTCACAAATTGTTTCCCCTCGTTTTGTTTTTTTCCTTCTTCTGTCTTTCCTTTCTTTTAGGTGGCCTGATTTAACTTTCTTTGAGAGAGACATTTTAACCGCACCGCAGAAGTTTGGGCAGACGTTCAACTAACATAAACAAAATGCGTGTGCAGATGGACTAAACCATTTGGTGCTTTAGCATGGGTGGGACCGTGAGACTTTAGATTTTTTATACAAAATGTAGTCAGTCAAACAGTTATTCAGCCAATACACCAACTTTACATATCATCTGACATTCATTATGAAATGAAAATATTCAGGTAAAATAAAATAAAATATATTCCAGACTTTTCAAGGGCCCTCTCTTCCCTTGGGGCCCTGCTAATCAGTAATGGTTTTACTCCCAGTCTGACGCCCCTGAAAACTTATAAAATATACTTGAAAGAAGTCAACTTCATTTTGTAAGTTGTAGCAACTCATCTCTTATCAAGATAAATAAACATAAGTAAACATGACTCGTAATTAAACTTGTTTTATAAACTGAGGGGACGATTTACAAAACCGTGATCATGGAATTCCGGGTCTTCCTGGCAGGTCTTTGTATAACATACAGTAGCTCTTAGAAATTCTTCTTGGAAGTTTGGTCAGCGCCTCACTGTGCTGACAATGAAACAGCGCCACCACAGTGGTGTAAGGATGCAACTGCATTTAAACATGATAATCCACTGAGAGCAAAGATTGTTGGTGTAAAGAGAGACATGACAGACCAACCTGTCAAAATCTCAATGCAGGACAAACCCTGGTAAAACACAGTAATATTATTGTTTTTATCATAGTAGACTAGATTTAAACCTAAATTTCCCTCGGTATCTTAATCCGATCTGTATGTTACTCTTGTTTCAAGGACATTTAGATGTTTTAACACGAGTACAAAGAATATGATTTCCTTTCTTGTTTTTCAGTTTTGAGAGTAAAAGTAAAGGGACCGTCAGTGTTATGTTGCAATAGTGGTGTAATGTCTTGTAAATGCAGAGATTACAGTAGTCTACAGTAGAGAGATATTCTGCTGGAAGTGTTTAGATGATTGTAGTTTGATGGATGTCAGTAATAGGCCAGCTGTGTTGTGTTAATGACATGTTATTGAATAAACAGTAATCGATCACGGTCACGTTATTATGACACCATACTTAAATCTGCCTGCTCACATGACACAGTAAATGAGACGTGGTGACCCATCTGAAAGTGTAACAGCGAGACACATTTACACAGCAGCGTCTGGTTTGAGTACACTGTCATAAATAATTGATGCTTTTTAATCAATGTCTGGACACAATGGAGCCAGCGGACTGCTGTGTGGGATTTTACCACTGTTATCTTTTTGGTAAACATGTTTCAAATCTGTCCAGTATTTTCTTCCATCATTAACATCTTCTCTCTCGCTCATAAAACATAGTAATGAATAAACATGCTTATAATTGCAGTATTAAGATCAAACCATTGACCATTCTGGACGTGGCGATGTCCTGTAAATGAGCATATATGCTTTTCTCATATATCGAGACGTCCCCTGCATCATCTTTTATGAAGGTTGAATTGCTAGACTTTGAGTTTGCTTACATGTGTGTATTTCCTGCAGTGCTCTGTGAGACGGGAATATAATCTTGATGTTTACCTCATCTCATTTGGATAATGTGTCATATAAATGCTAAGCTCAGGGAGTTACTGTTCGGTCTCCGCTGTATTCATCTTTCGTCTGTTTCCTGCTGCGTTTATGAACTTCTACACGACTTCAAACGTCATGCAAATGAAGAGCGGCAGAATATTACCACTGAAATCTTGATTTATTCACTCTCCATCTCATCTTCACTTCCTGATAAAACCAGTCTGCATTTCACCAAAATACAAAGCCAGTATTGAATGAGGGTAAAAGGTGTAAAAAAAGTATGTCATCTACCAGCAAGAGCTGTCTATAGGCCAGCTAACCAATGTCCCTGTAAAACCATTCAAACAGACCAGTTAACCAGTTGACACAGCGCTGTGTGTTTTAATATTTAACAGTTGTATGAATGTAAAAAGACATGCACAAGTGTTTCTTTACAGGTCACAGGTACAAATCATTCACATCAGTCTTATTTATTAAATTATAAACTCTGTTCCTAAGCTCCAATCAAATGATTGACAGACTGTAAGAAAACATTTTACAAACACCCACCTGCACGCATGCACACACAAAACACACTCACAAAACAGACACACACGCACACACACACACACACCACACACACATGCAAAACACACACACAAACACGCACCACACAGAAACGCACACCACATACAAATGCGCACACAGAAAGGACCTTTTCTCCTAGGATGTCATTATTGTGATGCTGCTCTGTGCCATCCTTACAAAATGAGTCTAGCGTGACCTATTAAATATCTTCACACAAACACACACAGAAACACACACACACACACACACACACATGTGTGCGCACAGACACACACATACACACAGATATAGACACACTCAATCATTGTACTTGATTCTTGTTTTTCCATTTGCAGTTGTTATAAAGACACAAACATTGGCACCTCTGGAGGATAAACTAATTGAGCCCAAAATAACTATTAAGAGCAAAATATACTATTCAGATACTATACTATACTATACTATACTATACTATACTATACTATACTATACTATACTATACTATACTATACTATACTCTTTCTCTCTGAGACAGGATGAGAGATAAATTCTTTTGCTTTTGTAGATTCTGTGTTCTTTCAGGTTGAGATCATTATTCAGAATATCATTTGTCTGATTTAGTAACTCACTCTCTCTCTCTCTCTCTCTCTCTCTCTCTCTCTCTTTTCTTTGTTTTGCAGATGTGATCAAGTGTTCACCGAGGAAGGTAAGGCATGCTGTTGTTATTTAATTAATTATTAGCTAATTAATAGACATGACTCCAAGTCCAAGACTGTATCCAAGTATTCAAGACGTAATGTGTAAAACTTTAAACCCAACAATATAAACACAATGATTCAACAATATTCTCAATATCTGTGGCTGATATTAAAGCCTAATGTTATATGTTTAAATGTTAATGGTTTTTGTGCAGGGTTGTGATTTATCATTTTTACCTTTTATAAATCTGGAAATGGCAGAAATTCACTGGGAGGCTTTTAGATGACTTCTTAGATGGGTTTAAAATAACATTAAAAATTTTATGTTTCCTACTATGTATGTTTTTTAAGTTTTTAAGTCACAAACTTTTAACAATAAATGTATCCTCAGGGTTAAGAAAAATGTTGCTATTTAGCTAAAGGATGTTTTAACCAATAAAATGAAACCCATCATACAGTGCCTTTATGACTGTGACTTGACATGTGACAGCTTGATGATGACTCATTATATAATTACAATAAAAACAACTCATAACGAGGAGTCATTTTTATGCTATTAAGTTGTTTAAATAATTCCTTTTCAATTTCACAATTTAAAATTATAACCAGCTTGAGTTGATCTCAAAACTCCTCCACCTGCGTTCCCCCCATTTCAAGCCCAGGCTGTATCAGAATGACATTAAAAGAAAGCAATACTTTTATTTATTTTTAAGCAAAATTTATAAGGATCAAATAAAAGTACACACTTAAAACATCACAAAACATTCTGTGTTAGTTTAGGTACAACACATTTTTATGTTAATTTAAATCCAACTTGTGTTTAATTTATTTTAGTATGAAATACCACATAATGTGTTTCAAAGCATAACACATCCTTTTTAAAGTGTAATCTGCTGTGAAAGTTTAGAACACAGCCTGAAGGATAAGGATTATTTATATTTCAATTTTTTTCCATCATTTTATATTGGAAAAGCATAAATGATTTGGTTTGTGTGTGTGTGTGTGTGTGTGTGTGTGTGTGTGTGTGTATTCCACTTGAGACATGAAGAAATTCTCCTGTTTTCTTACCACGGGTTTGTTGCTCTGAGCTGTTTAATGTGAATTTTATTTAAATTTAAACTCTTTGCCTGTAGAATTCCACCACCAGAGACAACAGAAAGATTAACAAAACTAATACTTATTTTCCCAATCGAATATGAGCCAGAAAAGATAGATATTAATCAAGAAAGGATTTCGTTTGGGAGAATGTCAAGATTTAAGCGTGGCAAAGTTAAAAATAATATTTGATCTGTACTTCACATTGCAAACAAAGCTAGTTCTGCTGGATGCAATGAAGGTAGCAACAAACCAGCAAGTGCTTTTTGCACATATGTGTAAACACAAGCTCTGTGTGCGGCCATCACGCCTGGCTGAACAGGAAGTCGGTATTGACTGCGAGGTCACAGAATGAATCAGGCCTAGGATATTCCGGAACTAAGAGCCGCTTTGTGTTCCAGTCGTTTGACTCTCCACAGAAAATCAATCACCTCCAGGGAAACGGCAAACTTTCTCCAACCACCATTTCAGATCCAGATCAGTGACCTATTTACAGCTCAACACCTGCTGGAAACAAAATGGTGCCGAAATTTCCAGAGAGCTCAGAGGGAATCCGTGTGTGTGTGGTGTGTGGTGTGTGTGTGAGACTTTGGAAACGAAGCCAGGAAACACATGGGGTGAGCTTGAAAGAGCTAAATATGGGGAGAGAGAGAGAGAGAGATAGAGAGAGAGAGATGTAAAAGAAGAGGACAGGAAAAAGAAATGAGAAGGGTGGAGAGAGTGAGAAGATGGATTTAAAAGAAAAAGGAGTTGTTAGGAGAGGTATGAGAAAACAGGAGAAGAGACTAAATGAGAGGAGTGCAGAGAATGAGAGAAGTGATATCAGAGGAGAGAAGAATAAAGTGGAGGAGAGGAGACAAAAGCAAAAATAGAGAGGGGGTAAAAATTATAGGAGTGACGAGAGTGAGAAGAGGGAGAAGGGAGATGTAAAAGAAGAGAAGAAGAGAGGGCATATATTAGAGGAGAGATGTAAGTGATGTTAGTGGAGAAGAAAATAGATGAAAGATCTTTGAGGAGAAATGTCAGGAAAGAGGAGTGATGTCAGGGGAGTGATTTCATAGGAGACATGTCAGAGGAGTGATGTAAGAGGAGTGATGTCAGAGGAATAATGTCAGAGGAGTGATGTCAGAGGAGTGATTTCAGAGGAGTGATGTCAGAGGAGTGATGTCAAAGGAGTGATGTCAGAGGAGAGATGCCAGAGGAGTGATGTCAGAGGAGTGATGTCAAAGGAGTGATGTCAGAGGAGAGATGCCAAATAGGGCTGTCACTTTTTATTCGATATTCGAATATGCATTCGAACATGACGTGAAATATCCGTATTCGAACTATAAATAAACCATCCGGTTTTTAAAATACCATTTTTAGTGCATTTTTTTTTACGGTAACACCTCGTAATAGGAAGGAGGCTGAGAGTGAGACCGACGGCAACTGTGCGCAAGAGAGGGAATCAAATTGAAACCTAATGTGCATGTCAAGATAGAATTATAGTTTGTATAGTTTTACATATTATTGTTTATAATGTTAAATATTATAGCAGAATAAAAAACATGTGTTAATACGTTCGCATTATGAAATTAGCATGTATGAAGATAATTTCATCATGTTTACAACGCAATGTAAACTTTACATTAAACAACAACAGAATTTGTCTTGTAAACGGATTTGAAATGATCATGTGCTGACTGTCGCGCGTCACATAGACGACAGAGTCAAGTGAGCTCTGCTTAACTCAGCGGTAAGTTTTATTTCATCTCAAATATCAAATGGTTTGCGCTCTCTATCATTAAAAATGGTCAAGCAAACAGCAAGCGCAGAGATAATGCACTTGTCAATGACGGCTCACAAACGCGCAAGATAGTATTTGTATGTGTGCTTGTTGTCAATGAGATTTCTTCTCACAAACAGGCTCAAGCACGGGATATGTGTGCTTATTACACGGCTCTCTGGAATGCTTGATTCTGATTGGTCAGCTGAGACATTTGCAGGTTCGTTCTTTTCAAATAATAACCGCTCCAAAGTAATAACGCATAGCCGGTACTACTTGTACGATTTAATTCGCTCCGCGCCAATAAAGATCAATAAAGATTACTGTTTGGTGCCATCTTGTGACAAACACTGGATAACCACCACATTTTGACATTAATTTAAACATGTACGGAAAAAACAAAACATTTAAACAGTGGATAGAAGAACGAACAACGACAAGACACAGAGAGTTTACTGAGACTGAACTTGACAAAATAGAGCATGACAGCTACGAAGCCAACACACAAAAAAATACAGAATGGGCATTAAAACTTCTCAAAGACTGGCTAAAAGAGAAAAAATGGAGACAGACAAGTATGAAGCAGAGGATCTTAATAAGGTATTATGATCATTTTATGCATCTGTGCAAAGTTTCGCGGAAGGATAAAAATGTTAATTTAAAACAAATATGCCAATAAAATGTTTCAAATTCATATTCATGAATTTGAAACATTTTAAATGTTTCAAATTCGCTTCGCGTCGGGTTCTGATCACACTGTCGGGGCTTATTTCCCGATAACTACCGGCTGCCTCTAGATTATCCCTTACTTGTCAATGAAGGGCATTATATCCGCGGAATTCAGCAGAGTTTTCCGCCAAAATCTGCGGGCGCGGATTTCGTTTGGGCTTGGCTATATGCCTTACTCTTGCTGCTGTTTAAGTTTTCACCTGTTTTGAGTCGTTGTTATTCATAAGTTGATAACCTGCTGTTTAAAACATTAAGTAAAAAAAGTAATTCAGACAGCCCCGTTTATGTCACTGTTAATAAATTGAATCTCCATTACGTTTTTTTTTTTTTTTTTTGATGTGCGCGGGGGCACCTAGATATTCGAATATATTCGGACACATTATATTAGATATCGGTTCGAATTTGATTTTTCTCAAAAGTGACAGCCCTAATGCCAAAGGAGCGATGTCAGAGGAGTGATGTCAGAGGAGACATTTCAGAGGAGTGATGTCAGAGGAGTGATGTCAGAGGAAAGATGTCAGAGGAGTGATGTCAGAGGAAAGATGTCAAAGGAGTGATGTCAAAGGGGTGATGTCAGAGTGATTACAGAGGAAAGATGTCAGAGGAGTGATGTCAAAGGAGTAATGTCTAAGGCAGGGGTCACCAGGTAGGCCGCACAGAGTCTGTGAGGTGCCCCCCAAAGCACATTCTATTAATAGTCTCAACTGTATTATTTATTCATTACATATTTTTTTATATTAGCTTGGCTTGGTTTACGTATGTTAAAATTTTAAACAATACTAAAACATATAAACAAGTCAAATAAAATAAAATATACAAGTAAAACAAAAAAGTTATAAGTAGACTATATCAAAAAGTAGCCCTCCAGATTGTTTTATCCATTGTGGTAGCCCTTGCTCATAAAAAGGTTGGAGACCCCTGGTCTAAGGAGTGATGTCAGAGGAGTGATTTCAGAAGAGTGATGTCAGAGGAGAGATGTCAGAAGAGTGATGTCAGAGATGAGATGTCATTGGAAAGACCTTGAAACTCCTGGATATAGAGAATAATAAAAGCTCAGGGGAGGAGAACAGATGGACTTTTAAAGAAGGAGAAAAGGAAAAAACTGAAAGAGGAAAAATGCCAAGACTCTGCAGGGGACACACACAGGCACACCCTAGTACACACAGACATACACTCTTATGGACAATAAATGCATAGATTTGTATTGTTATGAAAGTTTGGTGAGAAAATGTGAGAAAAAGATGACATCACTGAAGTATATGAGATTTAAGGGTTTTCCAAGATCAGACATGAGGTCTTACTGTTGTTTGTTTAAAGATTATGAAAGATGTGTCTCCAACGGTTGGGGAGAAGGTTTACAACATTATTGCAGTGCATATTTGGTTTATAGAAACATCTGATGAGACATTTTAAGGTGCACAATGTAAATTGCTACAGTAATTTAATTGTGTTTGGTGGATTTAATCAAACATAGAAGAGAGAAGAATACTTGTGTTTAACCTGCATACTGTGATGCTACTCTCTGAAAATATACTGCAGTTCACTTTTCACATCTTTAGACAAAGACAGATGGAGAGAGAGAGAAAGAGCGAGGAAGGGTTTGCTCTCCAGGGTCCAGGTCTGCTCCTTTTGTCTCTATTTTTAGCAGCTGAGGAAACTTCTGGATATGTGAACAGAAGCCGTTTTTTGCTCACCTCATCTGCTGTTTTAAGACGATGAAGGCATTTCTGCACACTTTCATTTTTAGTCTCTGGTAATTAATTAACACCTGTCCAGTGATTTGATTATGTCATCACTGTAGTTGCGGATTACTGGGCATGAAAGATCACACATAGAAGATCCTGTATTAGATTTGCTGTAAGGTCCTCTGTGTTTGCTGTGGTGTGTTGTAGTGTGCTCTGTGTGCTTTCATGTGCTCTTGTGTGTGCTCTTGTGTGTGCTGTAGTGTGCTCAGTGTGTGCTGTAGTGTTCTCAGTGTGTGGTGTTGTGTGCTGTGGTGTGTTTTAGTGTGCTCAGTGTGTGGCATAGTGTGCTCAGTTTGTGCTGTAGTGTGCTCTGTGTGAGCTGTAGTGTGCTCAGTGTGTTGTGTAGTGTGCTCAGTGTGTGCTGTACTGTTCTCTTTGTGTGGTTTAGTTTGCTCAGTGTAGCGTAGTTTGCTCAATGTGTGGAGTAGAGTGCTCTGTGTGTGCTGTAGTGTGTTCAGTGTGTGGTGTAGTGTGCTCAGTGTGTGGCATAGTGTGCTCAGTGTGTGCTGTTGTGTGCTCTGTGTGAGCTGTAGTGTGCTGTAGTGTGCTCAGTGTGTGGTGTAGTGTGCTCAGTGTGTGGCGTAGTGTGCTCAGTGTGTGCTGTAGTGTGCTCTGTGTGAGCTGTAGTGTGCTCAGTGTGTGCTGTAGTGTGCTCTTTGTGTTCTGAAGTGTGCTCAGTGTGGCGTAGTGTGCTCAGTGTGCTCTGTGTGCTGTAGTGTGCTCTGTGTGCTGTAGTGTTCTCAGTGTGTGCTGTAGTGTGCTCAGTGTGTGGGATTGTGGTGTGTTGTAGTGTGCTCAGTGTGTGGCATAGTGTGCTCAGTTTGTGCTGTAGTGTGCTCTGTGTGAGCTGTAGTGTGCTCAGTGTGTGCTGCAGTGTTCTCTTTGTGTGCTGTAGTGTGCTCAGTGTGGGGTAGTTTGCTCAGTGTGTGGAGTAGTGTGCTCTGTGTGTGCTGTAGTGTGCTCAGTGTGTGGTGTAGTGTGCTCAGTGTGTGGCATAGTGTGCTCAGTGTGGGGTGTAGTGTGCTCGGTGTGTGGCATAGTGTGTTCAGTGTGTGCTGTAGTGTGCTTAGTGTGTGCTGTAGTGTGCTCCTTGTTTGCTGAAGTGTGCTCAGTGTGGCGTAGTGTGCTCAGTGTGCTGTAGTGTGCTCTGTGTGTGCTGTAGTGTTCTCTGTGTGTGCTGTAGTGTAGGGATGTCCCGATCCGATCACGTGATCGGAAATTGTCCCTGATCACATGGTTTCAGACTCGATCGGAATCGGACGTTACCACCCGATCAGGACTCGGATACATATGCAATACAATATGTTAACTAGATAACTGGATAAAACTTATTGTATGTTTAATAAAATAATGTATTTTGATTATACAAATTAATTACGACCTAACTATAGTGATTTTTTAACTAACTGCTGACTAGCTTAGGATATCTCTATGGCTAATGTATAAGACATATTGCTGATTCAGTATGTTATTTTTCTTGTTAATTGAGTCTTTTTGGGTAGTCTATCTTATGCCTAGAATAAGTCAAGAAGGTTGATTCTTATAACTTCCTTCAAAGTTTAATCAATTGTGCATAATGACATGTGCACCAAATGCATATAGGGTGTCAGACTCATAGATGTGCATAATTTAAAGTTCAGGTTTTAAAGTTTGGGTCAACATGTGGCACAGCTTTAAAACTGAAACTTATAAAATCCTATAAGAGGTCCAAAATGCCATTGAAACACACCAGTGGCTTTGCTGTCATCAGGACTAAACATGTTACCCCTCAATCCCTCCCTCCCAACAGAGCTTTCCCACAAAACAAATCCCAATTTAACCCCTGTACATATATACTATATATATTCTCGTTATTTTTGAACACTTCTATAGTTATGCGCTGGCACAGAGTTAGACTCTTTTGACTCCACACAGAAACAGCAACGCGTGCAGCATGACATAAGGAACATCCTGGGTCTGTTTTTCGCTCTTCTTTATTCTTCTTTTTAAAGGCGGAGTCCAAGATGTTTGAAAGCCAATGTTGATATTTGAAATCACCCAAACAAACACGCCCCTACCCCAATAGAATCTGGACCTTCTGTTGATAGACCCGCCCCACACATACGCAACCCGGCATTTGATTTGATTTGATTGGCTATAAGTGTGTTTTGGTAGTCGGCCCGTCTCCTTTTCCAAAGCGTTTTTTAAACATCGTGGACTCTGCCTTTAATGTATTATAGAAGGATCGGATCGGACTCTGTATCGGCAAATACTCAAAATCAAATGACTCGGACTCGATGGCAAAAAAAACCCCGATCGGGACATCCCTACTGTAGTGTGTTCTGTGTGTGCTGTAGTGTTCTCTTTATGTGCTGTAGTGTGCTTAGTGTGCTCTGTGTGCTGCTGTGTGCTCTGTGTGCTGTAGTGTTCTCTTTGTGTGCTGTAGTGTTCTCTTTATGTGCTGTAGTGTGCTCAGTGTGCTCTGTGTGCTGTAGTGTTTTCTGTGTGTGCTGTAGTGTGCTCAGTGTGCTGTAGTGTTTTCTGTGTGTGCTGTAGTGTGCTCAGTGTGTGCTGTAGTGTGCTCAGTGTGTGCTGTAGTGTGCTCAGTATGTGCCTTAGTGTGCTCTCTGTATGCTGTAGTGTGCTCAGTGTGTGCTGTAGTGTGCTCAATGACATTAACACTCTGGGGTCGACGGTGGCGCGGGCGCCGCAAACTCTTTATTTTTCAATCACTCCCCAAAGAGACTTAGATAACTCTGCTGATTTTTGACATATAGATATGATTTATACATCATTTAAAACGTTAAATTGTCTAGTTTTTTTCTGTCCACTCCCAATAAAAACAGCATGTTGTGCTTTTCGCAAAATTAAGAAAATAAACATGATGCGCGTTTTGTTCTCTCTCCCTCAGTGAAGTCCTTTCAGAAACACATCAGAAAAATGAACTGTAACTTAACAAATATTTATGATAGAAACAAAAGATAATTGTCTACATAATGCTTGGAATGTCTGCTTTTGGAAGATGTAAGTGAAATCGAAAACAAATATTGTAATTCGTTGTTAACTGTATTAGAAGAGAGAGATGTACCGTCTTTCTTCTGTTGCTTCATTATCTATAATGAGCCACGCCCCGCTCCATTGAAGAGAAGAGCAGAGATCATCCATATTCATTAGTTAACCCCACAGTCAATGGACATTCCGTCTCTGCAGCCATTCACTGCTGTGTTGAGTTTTAATCCGAGTGCTGGAAACATGACATCTACTTGTTTACTCGTGACTGTAACTAAAGTTATCTCCAGACGCGAGTGTGACTCGATCGACGTCCTAACGCATACACAAACACACAATGCCTCATATTTGAAGCGCTTTGTGATATCATTTTAAAAGATGCGATTGCACACATCACATAACTGTTTACTCGCGCCTAAATCTCCAGACAGACGCGAGTGTGTGTGCTTCGTCAGTGTGATGGGATCGATGTCCAAACTCACACACAAACACGCGATGCCTCATATTTGACGCGCTTTGTGGTATTCTTATAAAAGATGCAAGTGCGTGTGCTTCGTCTGTGTGACGCGATGTCCAAATGCACACACAAAGACACGATGCCTCATTTGACGCGCTTTTTGGTATTCTTATAAAAGACGATGCAAACATCACATCTACTTAGTTACTCTCGCCTAGTAAATAAAAGTTATCTCCATGCGCTTATGTTTTCTTTGTGCTTCCGTCAGACGCGATCAACGGCCAAACGCAAACACACAATGCCTCATATTTGACCCACTTTGTATTAAGACGCATCTAAACACATCTAAAACCCAGTTTATTCGCGTATATCTCTGCACAGTAAGTTTATTTAACGCAGGATCATACATGTGAAGGCATTTCTTTTGTGTTGCTTTCACAAACAAACACGTAACAATAACGGCGTCTTCACATTCCTGCCTGAAGGCTCATTATGCAGCTCATTATGCAATTGTTTTGTTCTTCAGCTGTCAATCACAGATTATTCAAGAGCTTCCAGCCTCCTTGCATATTGCCTTCCTTACCAAAAAGTGACATTGAAATTGTAAATCAATATATTGTGTTATGTGAAGGAGTAAGCAGAATGATTTTCACATCATTTTAAAGAAAAAACTCTAGACTAGATCCTGTTTAGAAAAGTCTTGGGAAAACATGTTTAGAATGAGTTTTGTGGAGTTATATCAGTCACTTAAATTTTTTTATTTTTCAAAAACCATGCATAAACATTTTTCTCTCAAAAATACAAACATGTACATACATGTTAATCATATAATATAGTAGCCCAGTTTGTGCTGAATGCAGTGTTATAAGACTTTTGCCATTATTATGTTTTTAAGCAACTGAAAAAAGCTCAAATGTCAGGGCAGGTCAAAACTTCTCCAGGGCCCTAAAAACCCCTTAGACCCCAGAGGGTTAATATAGTCATTAGGATATTCAATTTTGTTTTCAGAGCAAATGTTTTGTGATGCTTTTTACTTGAAGAAGGAATCGCTTTTTGCAAATGAGTCAAGAAAGAAAATGGTTAAGTTGTTTTCTTGTTGAAAGTGTTTGGCTCCTCTGTGGCAGATAGAGGTGACGGGTCCTTAACAAGACATTGCACATATGTTCATTCTCACCCAGATGATGGAAGAGAGACAGACATAAACATATTTCACTCATTTACATTTACTCGTTCCTCATTTCTTTCTTTATTACTGTACATTTAACATCTCTTCAATGCAGTAATGTAACTCTGACTACTGAGGATTTTTGAGCATTTTTTTCTGGATGTAATTGATAGGGTTTGGCTTTAATGATTTAAAGCTCTGGGCAGATTGTAGAGATAGGCGGTAATTGGGAACTAAAAACTGATTTTGGTGTGATTTGTAAAGGAGATAGATATATATGCTGAGAGAATAGCAGTCAGATGAACTCACTGTGTTTAAAGGAAAGGGGATTTCACTACAGTACTCTACGGTTCAGAACTATTATTATTCTTTGTTTTTATCTCTCATGGTGATTTCTGGAGCATCTCATCTTAAAGATATATGGTTACAATTTATTTAGATGGTCCACATTAGACCATCGAAATAGTACGTAACTTTGAGCTACATGTCAACTAACTCACATTAGTTAACTCTTAGGAGTAGGGTTAGACATGGGGTTATTAGACTTAAGTTGACACGCAGTTGCAAAATTACTTGAAGTCAGTTAAATGCCTGTTTTTTACAGAAGGAGAATTGTATTGAAAAGAAATGGTTCTTATTAAGAGTGTACCTGTGGTGATTATTGTAGGAGTGTACCTATGGTTTCACGCTTTTACATGAGCTCATGGCTGTAGACAGCTTTGGATTGCAGTATTTTTTTTAAATTCAGAAATGAAATTCGAATTTCTCTGAATGAAGTCTTTAAAATAACTTGTATCGGCATCTGTGTTTATCATTTGGTATGAACAGTTCACTATATAGTTTAGTGTAAAATGACAAAGATGGGGTCAAACTGCTGTGAGACGCTGGCAGAGTGAATGGCTTTGGTCTACCAGCTACAAGTTTATAGATCATAGCTCATTCAGCACCGCTCCTCATTACAGGCATTAACGTTTTTGATTAAAGATTATAAGGGTACATCAAAAAAAAAAATATTATAAAGTGCACAGATAAATAATTTATTAAAAAAACACTACAATATTACATAAAATATAAGAATTGTACATTTTGATTTGTTTATGACAACTTGAATCTATTTCAAGACAGCGAACACATGTTCTGAAGAATGTATTGCTGGGGTGTAGTATAATTTGTTTTGGATAAACGCATCTGTCATGTGCTGATTTTTAAAATGACTCTGAATGACTGTCAGGATAGACGACAGAAAGCTCTGAGCTCTCACAGACCGGATTTAAATGTCTTCTTAATTAAAGATCTGTTTCTAAATTCATCAGTTAATGAATCTCAGCATATCGTTTGTGCAAGATGACACCAATCTTTAATTTTCTGCTTGTAATTATTTAAGAAGTCAGGAGGATAAATGACAAGACAAGAGCACATGTGCGTGTTGTACAGAAGTGCTGTACTCCCACAGATGTGTCCGGAAAAATTCAGGCACCACGTAGTTTCATGGGATTTAGGCTTCGATTGTTAAGAGAAGTGAATGTGTTGTGTGTCATCAAGTGTGTTTTCTGTCTCCTGAAGAAACTCCTGCAGCGTTTGGCCATTATTCATGCTGATGTTTAAAGTGTGAACCACAATAACACCTCTTTAAATGCTGAGTACTATCATGCACACTTTCACGCGCACACACAAACACACACACACACTTAGGGCGTACTCACACTGTACTGAACCGTACCTGAGTGTCTATATAATTCACTGGATTGTGCATAGAACGCTTAACGTAACAGCGCGAGGTGAAGCCGTCGCAGAGTTCGAGCGGCCATCTTGGTATACCCAACCGGCAGAGAGCGTCATTGACTTCCATTCAGAATCATGATCTAAATTCACCCGGTTTACAGCGTATTAGTCACACAAGATTAATTTTAGGAAATCTGTATGTAAATAAATTGTTAATTCTGGTGTTATTTGCAATGTTAATGTTTAAATCGGGCAGGATAATGGATTTATAAAAAAACTTTAAGGTGAGTGTGTCTGCTGCATTCTGTTAATGACACGGGTATAAATAAAGTTTTTTTTTTACATTCAGCTACACGGTCTGCTTTATTTCTCTGAATAAGTTTAGGTAACTTGTAAAGATAACATATAAACAAAACCAGCAAATTATTGCATGCACATACGGTAGAAAGCATGATTATTTATTTAGATTTCAGAATGAGCACGTTTGTCATTAATAATAAATATGCTGCGGTCTGTCTGCTGATCTGATACTGTAATGAAGATGAATGTGTAGTAATTTACGGTTTAAAAAGCAAAATGTAAAACATTCAGTAAATAACTATCTGCATGCTTAGAACGTTTGCGTTGTAATAATGTACAGGGAGACTTCAGATATAAAAACGGAGACTAGTAAAGTGATGTTTTATCATAAAAATTGAATAGAATGTTTGGGCATACCAATATGGCAGCACGCTGGCTTCACAATTGTGACGTCATGCGCAATCCAGTCATTTATACAGATCAGTGGGTTTAAGTTTAGGATTAGGGTTAGGGTTTCCACATACCCTACATTATTGTTGCTCCTCTGTGCCCCGCCATTTTTAGACACATCGATCTTATGAAGCTCATTGTTCTGAGAAGCACGGTGTGCTCTGATTGGCAGCTATTCATTTCATTGTGATTGGCTGAATACCTCAACATGTGAGGGAAATGTTACGCCCCTTACCATATTTATGGAATATCAACTCCAAAAACACAGCATCTCCACAACAATACTACAACAAAAATTAAAATTACACTTCTTTCTCTGCGTATACATTTGGGCGGTGTTTTGAAAATCTCAACACACAGTGATGTTTAGTTGAAAACGTCGGTCGGGTTGTTTATGCATTGACCCGTGCAATAATGGTAAGTACTCCCTTACTTACCTGCACACACACACACTTTCCATTCAACCATTCAGGCGTTCAAGATGCATCGAAATGAGGTGTTTGGCGCTCCATGTGAACCTATTTGCATCATGTGTCATGTCAAAATAAGTGCCTGCTGCAGATGCTTGGAAGGGGTTAATGATATAAGAGACTGTCATGTTTGCCAGATACTTGTTTAATCTCATGTGTAATAAGAGTTTAGTGTTAAGTGAGTGTCTTGAGAGTATTTTGTGAACGTGAGCATGTTTTTTATCATAAACCCTTTCAACGCGACTGCAGCAGGCAGGTATTTTGACATGACGCATGATGCACCGGGTTCACATGACAAGAAACACACATGACACTCCGAAGACTTTAATTAGATTTTAAATTCGTGCCTGTTGGAAGAGAAGTCACCAGCCGCCACTGTCTGATCCTGATCTCCATACTTCTGTTCATCTATCTGGGGTCAGTTAAAATTATGCACGCTGACTAACCCGTAGTCTTTAACTTTCTATAACGGTGCTTAAGTGTTTCTTATATAGAATGAAAAGCGTTTAGTTTATGTGAGTCTTTCAGTAAACTGAACTAAAACTTTAATTTAGCTCAGTTATTTTCACCCTGGTTAACTCCTCTCACATCACCAAGAAGTGCTAATTAAACTCGAAAAACATTCACATTTAGTCTGTACTAGAATAAAATCTTGACGTTCATTGCATAAGAAATGGGGGCGAATGCCATTTACCTCAGTAAATAACCAGAGCGGCGGAAACTAAAGTGCCCACACAGTATCAGAAGCTTTCTTTAATTGAAAGAGTATTTGTGGCTGCAGATGTTTGCCCGTAGTGCCACGCTGACAGGAGAAATAGTGAGAGTCTGCAGTGATTTAATCAGCATGTTGAGGTTCTTTAGTGCCTCATGAGAGCTTGAATTATGATTGTAGTAACATAATCTGCTGTGTAAATGAGAAGGAGTCAGTCATTAAGAGTTTGTTTCTCACTGATCAGACACACTAATTCCTTGTACGATGAGAATGCTTACATCCTAATGAGAAATATAAGCGTGAGGGCACACACACTTAAACAGGTGCACAAAGACCTTCTCTCATCACAGAGTACATAAAGAGATTCAACTCTAATTAATCAACATACAAAAAAGAAACATAAAATGAAATAATGTGACCTCGGACAAACAAACATTTACTCATTTACCTGCTATACTTCAACTGTTTACCTTTTATGGGGCGTACACACCAAACACAAAATCAATGATTTGCATGAGTAGATTACATACAAAATCAATGCAAAGATGTGAGTAGATGTAAACCCGTGCAGGCCGATGCAAATTACGCAAATTGGACGGCGCGCTATTCGCCTTAAACACGTATTTGCGCAAGTTGAAAATATTTAACTTATGACAAAAATTCTCATGACACGAAGCTAAATCCTGCAAGTAATCTCGAGCGATGAACGGAATGCTTCGCACTTGGTATGTACCCAGCACAACACATCATCACTCAAGTATTTAGTGCTCAGAGAATATGTGCTTTCATACAGTAGCTTATGAGGTGAGATGAGATGATAAGGTAAGGTGAGATGATGAGTTTAGGTGAGATGATGAGATGAGGTGATGAGGTGAGGTGATAAGGTGAGGTGAGATGATGGGGTGAGGTGACAAGATGAGATGATGTGATGAGGTGATAAGGTGAGGTGAGATGATGAGTTTAGGTGAGATGATGAGATGAGGTGAGAAGATGAGATGAGGTGATGAGTTGAGGTGATAAGGTGAGGTGAGATGATGAGATGGGATGAGATGATAAAATGATGAGGTGAGATGAGGTGAGTTGAGATGATGAGATGAAGTGAGGTGAGATAATGGGATGAGATGATGAGATGAGGTGAGATAATGGGGTGAGATGATGAGATGAGGTGAGATGAAAAGGTGAGAAGATGAAATTAAATGATGAGGTGAGATGATGAAATTATATGATGAAATGAGATGATGAGGTAAGATGATGAGCTGAGGTGAGGTGAAATGATGAGGTGAGGTGAAATAATGGGATTAGATGAGGTGAGATAATGGGATTAGATGATGAGATGAGATTAGATGAGATGATGAGGTGAGGTGAGACGATGAAGTGAGGTGAGGTGAGAAGATGATGTGAAAAGATGAGGTGAGATGATGGGGTGAGGTGACAAGATGAGATGATGTGATGAGGTGATAAGGTGAGGTGATAAGGTGAGGTGAGATGATGAGTTTAGGTGAGATGATGAGATGAGGTGAGAAGATGAGATGAGGTGATGAGTTGAGGTGATGAGTTGAGGTGATAAGGTGAAGTGAGATGATGAGATGGGATGAGATGATGAGATGAGGTGAGATGAAAAGGTGAGAAGATGAAATTAAATGATGAGGTGAGATGATGAAATGATATGATGAAATGAGATGATGAGGTAAGATGATGAGCTGAGGTGAGGTGAAATGATGAGGTGAGGTGAGATGAGATAATGGGATGAGATGATGAGATGAGGTGAGATGATCAAGTGAGGACAGGTGAGAAGATGAGGTGAGATGATGGGGTGAGGTGAGAAGATGAGATGATGTGATGAAATGAGATGATGAGGTAAGATGATGAGCTGAGGTGAGGTGAAATGATGAGGTGAGGTGAGATAATGGGATGAGATGAGGTGAGATGATGAGGTGAGGTGAGATGATGAAGTGAGGTGAGGTGAGAAGATGAGGTGAAAAGATGAGGTGAGATGATGGGGTGAGGTGAGAAGATGAGATGATGTGATGAGGTAAGGTGAGATGATGAGTTTAGGTGAGATGATGAGATGAGGTGAGAAGATGAGATGAGATGAGGTGAGGTGATAAGGTAAGGTAAGATGATGAGATGGGATGAGATGATGAGGTGAGAAGATGAAATGATGAGGTGAGATGAGATAATGGGATGAGATGATGAGATCAGGTGAGGTGAAAAGATGAGGTGAAATGATGGGTGTGGTGAGATGATGAGATGAGGTGAGGGGAGTGAGATGATCAGGTGAGATGATGAAGTGAGGTGAGGTGAGAAGATGATGTGAAAAGATGAGGTGAGATGATGGGGTGAGGTGACAAGATGAGATGATGTGATGAGGTGATAAGGTGAGGTGAGATGATGAGATGAGGTGAGAAGATGAGATGAGGTGAGAAGATGAGATGAGGTGATGAGTTGAGGTGATAAGGTGAGGTGAGATGATGAGATGATTAGGTGAGAAGATGAAATGATGAGGTGAGATGAGTTGAGTTGAGATGATGAGATGAGGTGAGGTGAGATAATGGGATGAGATGATGAGATGAGGTGAGATGAGATGAGTTGAGGTGAGATAATGGGATGAGATGATGAGATGAGGTGATATGAAAAGGTGAGAAGATGAAATTAAATGATGAGGTGAGATGATGAAATGATATGATGAAATGAGATGATGAGGTAAGATGATGAGCTGAGGTGAGGTGAAATGATGAGGTGAGGTGAGGTGAGATAATGGGATGAGATGAGGTGAGATGATGAGGTGAGGTGAGATGATGAAGTGAGGTGAGGTGAGAAGATGAGGTGAAAAGATGAGGTGAGATGATGGGGTGAGGTGAGAAGATGAGATGATGTGATGAGGTAAGGTGAGATGATGAGTTTAGGTGAGATGATGAGATGAGGTGAGAAGATGAGATGAGGTGAGGTGATAAGGTAAGGTAAGGTAAGATGATGAGATGGGATGAGATGATGAGGTGAGAAGATGAAATGATGAGGTGAGATGAGATAATGGGATTAGATGATGAGATCAGGTGAGGTGAAAAGATGAGGTGAGATGATGGGGTGAGGTGAGATGAGATGATGAGATAAGGTGATGAGGTGAGGTGAGATGATGAGTTTAGGTGAGATGATGAGATGAGGTGAGAAGATGAGATGAGGTGAGGTAATGAGGTAAGGTGAGAAGATGAGATGAGGTGATGAGATGGGGTGAACTGATGAAGTGAGGTGAGATGGTGAGTTTAGGTGAGATGAGGTAATGAGGTAAGGTGAGAAGATGAGGTGAGATGATGAGTTTAGGTCAGATGATGAGATGAGGTGAGAAGATGAGATGAGGTGATAAGGTGAGGTGAGATGATGAGATGGGATGATGAGGTGAGAATATGAAATGATGAGGTGAGATGAGGTGAGTTGAGATGATGAGATGAGGTGAGGTGAGATAATGGGGTGAGATGATGAGATGAGGTGAGATGAGGTAAGGTGAGATAATGGGGTGAGATGATGAGATGAGGTGAGATGAAAAGGTGAGAAGATGAAATTCAATGATGAGGTGAGATGATGAAATTATATGATGAAATGAGATGATGAGGTAAGATGATATGCTGAGGTGAAATGATGAGGTGAGATGATGAGATGGGATGAGATGATTAGGTGAGAAGATGAAATGATGAGGTGAGATGAGGTGAGTTGAGATGATGAGATGAGGTGAGGTGAGATAATGGGATGATGAGATGAGGTGAGAAGATGAGATGAGGTGATGAGTTGAGGTGATAAGGTGAGGTGAGATGATGAGATGGGATGAGATGATAAGGTGAGAAGATGAAATGATGAGGTGAGATAAGGTGAGTTGAGATGATGAGATGAGGTGAGATGAGTTGAGGTGAGATAATGGGATGAGATGATGAGATGAGGTGAGATGAAAAGGTGAGAAGATGAAATTAAATGATGAGGTGAGATGATGAAATGATATGATGAAATGAGATGATGAGGTAAGATGATATGCTGAGGTGAGGTGAAATGATGAGGTGAGGTGAGATAATGGGATTAGATGATGAGATGAGGTGAGATGATGAGGTGAGATGATGAAGTGAGGTGAGGTGAGAAGATGATGTGAAAAGATGAGGTGAGATGAGGGGGTGAAGTGACAAGATGAGATGATGTGATGAGGTGATAAGGTGAGGTGAGATGATGAGTTTAGGTGAGGTTATGAGATGAGGTGAGAAGATGAGATGAGGTGATGAGTTGAGGTGATAAGGTGAGATGATGAGATGGGATGAGATGATTAGGTGAGAAGATGAAATGATGAGGTGAGATGAGATGATGAGATGAGGTGAGATAATGGGATGAGATGAGGTGAGATGAGTTGAGGTGAGATAATGGGATGAGATGATGAGATGAGGTGAGATGAAAAGGTGAGAAGATGAAATTAAATGATGAGGTGAGATGATGAAATGATATGATGAAATGAGATGATAAGGTAAGATGATGAGCTGAGGTGAGGTGAAATGATGAGGTGAGGTGAGATAATGGGATGAGATGAGGTGAGATGATGAGGTGAGATGATGAAGTGAGGTGAGGTGAGGTGAGAAGATGAGGTGAAAAGATGAGGTGAGATGATGGGGTGAGGTGAGAAGATGAGATGATGTGATGAGGTAAGGTGAGATGATGAGTTTAGGTGAGATGATGAGATGAGGTGAGAAGATGAGATGAGGTGATAAGGTAAGGTAAGATGATGAGATGGGATGAGATGATGAGGTGAGAAGATGAAATGATGAGGTGAGGTGAGATAATGGGATGAGATGATGAGATCAGGTGAGGTGAAAAGATGATGTGAGATGATGGGGTGAGGTGAGATGATGAGATGAGGTGATGAGGTGAGGTGAGATGATGAGTTTAGGTGAGATGATGAGGTGATGAGGTGAGATGAGGAGAGTTGAGATGATGAGATGAGGTGAGGTGAGATAATGGGATGAGATGATGAGATGAGGTGAGAAGATGAGATGAGGTGATGAGTTGAGGTGATAAGGTGAGGTGAGATGATGAGATGGGATGAGATGATAAGGTGAGAAGATGAAATGATGAGGTGAGATGAGGGGAGTTGAGATGATGAGATGAGGTGAGGTGAGATAATGGGATGAGATGATGAGATGAGGTGAGATGAGTTGAGGTGGGATAATGGGATGAGATGATGAGATGAGGTGAGATGAAAAGGTGAGAAGATGAAATTAAATGATGAGGTGAGATGATGAAATGATATGATGAAATGAGATGATGAGGTAAGATGATGAGCTGAGGTGAGGTGAAATGATGAGGTGAGGTGAGATAATGGGATTAGATGATGAGATGAGGTGAGATGATGAGGTGAGATGATGAAGTGAGGTGAGGTGAGGTGAGAAGATGATGTGAAAAGATGAGGTGAGATGAGGGGGTGAGGTGACAAGATGAGATGATGTGATGAGGTGATAAGGTGAGGTGAGATGATGAGTGTAGGTGAGGTTATGAGATGAGGTGAGAAGATGAGATGAGGTGATGAGTTGAGGTGATAAGGTGAGATGGGATGAGATGATTAGGTGAGAAGATGAAATGATGAGGTGAGATGAGATGATGAGATGAGGTGAGATAATGGGATGAGATGATGTGAGATGAGTTGAGGTGAGGTGAGATAATGGGATGAGATGATGAGATGAGGTGAGATGAAAAGGTGAGAAGATGAAATTAAATGATGAGGTGAGATGATGAAATGATATGATGAAATGAGATGATAAGGTAAGATGATGAGCTGAGGTGAGGTGAAATGATGAGGTGAGGTGAGATAATGGGATGAGATGAGGTGAGATGATGAGGTGAGGTGAGATGATGAAGTGAGGTGAGGTGAAAAGATGAGGTGAAAAGATGAGGTGAGATGATGGGGTGAGAAGATGAGATGATGTGATGAGATAAGGTGAGATGATGAGTTTAGGTGAGATGATGAGATGAGATGAGGTGAGAAGATGAGATGAGGTGATAAGGTAAGGTAAGATGATGAGATGGGATGAGATGATTAGGTGAGAAGATGAAATGATGAGGTGAGATGAGATGATGAGATGAGGTGAGATAATGGGATGAGATGAGGTGAGATGAGTTGAGGTGAGGTGAGATAATGGGATGAGATGATGAGATGAGGTGAGATGAAAAGGTGAGAAGATGAAATTAAATGATGAGGTGAGATGATGAAATGATATGATGAAATGAGATGATAAGGTAAGATGATGAGCTGAGGTGAGGTGAAATGATGAGGTGAGGTGAGATAATGGGATGAGATGATGAGGTGAGGTGAGATGATGAAGTGAGGTGAAAAGATGAGGTGAAAAGATGAGGTGAGATGATGGGGTGAGGTGAGAAGATGAGATGATGTGATGAGGTAAGGTGAGATGATGAGTTTAGGTGAGATGATGAGATGAGATGAGGTGAGAAGATGAGATGAGGTGATAAGGTAAGGTAAGATGATGAGATGGGATGAGATGATGAGGTGAGAAGATGAAATGATGAGGTGAGATAATGGGATGAGATGATGAGATCAGGTGAGGTGAAAAGATGATGTGAGATGATGGGGTGAGGTGAGATGATGAGATGAGGTGAGATGATGAGTTTAGGTGAGATGATGAGGTGAGATGAGGAGAGTTGAGATGATGAGATGAGGTGAGGTGAGATAATGGGATGAGATGATGAGATGAGGTGAGAAGATGAGGTGAGAAGATGAAATGATGAGGTGAGGTGAGATAATGGGATGAGATGATGAGATCAGGTGAGGTGAAAAGATGATGTGAGATGATGGGGTGAGGTGAGATGATGAGATGAGGTGATGAGGTGAGGTGAGATGATGAGTTTAGGTGAGATGATGAGGTGAGGTGAGGTGAGAAGATGAGGTGAGATGATGAGTTTAGGTGAGATGATGAGATGGGGTGAGATGAGGAGAGATGATGAGATGAAATTATGAGATGGATGGAGTTTTTTCTTAAAATTGTTTTTGAAAAATAGAAATAGATCCAAATGAGGCAATTGTTAATTTTTTTACAACATTATTTGATTGTGTAAGATAAACTGATTTGGGATAAGACATTTCTACCACTAAGGTATACTGGAGCATTTTAAAGTAGTAAAATTGCAGATTTGTAACTCAAATTAAAGATAGTTTATTGTTCATGAGTAAAATCTTAATGGGATTTTTGAAGTAGTTAAAGAAAAGCTATTGCATGTTAAACCTGCATTGTAACGATGAGAATGATTGAATTTGCTCTTTGCTGTGGTGTGGAGCGTGCTTTATAACTGTCAGAAGAAGGCTGAATAACTTTAATTTAGTGTTTATAAATGTGTACACTGCTGCCTGTACTAAAGCAGGTAATACATTTTGTCTTGCTAAACAAGACGACAATCTGTCCGAGGAAATTTTAATTGCACAGAAAATGATAAATGGATGTAAATTGCGGAGAGCTTCACGCTGTATCACCACGAGCAATGATTCAGTTCAGTGCTGAATGAGATGTGTGTGATATATATACTGAAGCTCCCACAGTAAACAACAATAACACAACACAACACACACACACACACGCTCCAATTAAATGACTCTGCCAACATCATAAAGGATATTTTATAGCTTAAATACCACTTATATGCTACACAAATATGTACTATCCAGAGGGAAGAGAAAAAAATCACAAATGAGGTTATTAACAGTTTGCTTTCCTATTGATCCTAAGAATTACTAGAAATAATAATATTGACTTCAACTGCACTAAACACTGAAACTTTCTCTATTAAAAGATTTTTTTATGTTTTCATGTCAGCAATTTGTCTCATTTGTGTCTAAAGTATTTCATGAGAAACACCTTAATGAAACCAAACATCTTTTTTTTAAAATTCATCTAAATATTTTAGCACCGTTTTCAGTGAAATATCTAATACCTAAAACCATATACACTTTTACAAAATAATATGTCAAATATACAAAATTATAATATTAACTCCCAACATAAATTTCACTAAATGTTGGTAGGCTCACGCTTAAAACTGGAACAATGTAGTCAGTATACAACGTGTTTTCTGAAAACAGGTCTTACATGAGTAAATAATAGACTTAATGAGAAAATAACACTGATTTATTTCTAGTTTTCCTGAGGCCTGTAGAATGTAAAGAGCGTCGTTTTGTAAACATAAAAATAATTTGCAGGTGGGACACTACTTCTGCCAAGGCTGATTGTGTCCCGACCATTTATTTGGAAGAAATTGAAGAACAATTCTTGCGGTAGGTGTGTATTTGGGTCCATTAAAACTAAAACACATGGAAAACACAGGATGCGGCACTTTCTTCTGCTTTTCAAAGCACGCACATTTTGCTTTTGCTACTGGTCCCAATCATTGTGAACACAATGAGTTTATTTTAGATGCGTCTGTATTTGAGTGTGCTTGCCACGCGTCTACGGGCCATGATGCGAACAGCCTCTAAACGGAAAAGGATCTACAAGTCAACAATTTTTAAAATCCAAGTCATAGAAGTATCAAACACTGAACGCACTCAGTGTAAATCATCATTAGAATGCAAGCACAAAAAAACCTGTGAACCAATAGACAAGTGTTATTTTTAGTCATTGGATTAAACTGTTTTCGGATGAAAGTAATGGACAGCAACAGGCAGGTGATGCTGTGACACCGTCACACAAGAAACATGTTACCACTCATTTTATACATTCTATTGTGGTTTTATGTATATTTGAGTTTTAAATAGGTTTTACATGTTTTCTTAGCCATTTTATTCCTTTTGCTATTTTATGTGTTTATGTCTTTTATTTTGTTTGGGCTACCTGTCATGTGAGTAATAATGCCAGTATAAAAGGAAGCAGCAGAAGCACATTGTTAGCATATGCTAAAGCTACAGAACTGTTGGATTGTGGAGTTTTTATTGTGGATGTACCCTTCCAAAGACGTTTTGTGGATTACACTTTAATTGTAAATACACTGGAGGACACTTTAAACACTTGGACTTTTAGATTGTTTTAGGTTTGGCTTTTATATTCTTTTCTTTTAACAGTCTTTAGTTTTAGTGTGGTGTTTTAAGATCTTTGTGTTTGTAAATACACTTATTTAAGTTGATATCACTTGTTTGTCTCATTATTTTAACTCTTTTAATCTCACACAGTTAAATCTGACCCCTTTTATATATTTTGTGACACAACCGATTGGGCTGATTGTTACAATGCTCCCTGAATGATTACCCTGTCGAGACACAGTTTGGCAGCCGACTGATGGTATGAGAGTCAGGGTCAAAAATCGCAACGGAGTAGCCAACAGACAGACCAGGGGTCTCATTTATAAAACTGTGCGTAGGATCCTTACTAAAACTCCACGTACGCACAAACTGCAAAAACTTATAAAACAAAAAAATGTACCCTTTATAAGTCCCAGATCACCTGCAAGTGCGCATACATGAATCATCCTCAGATCCCACCCTGCAAGCCCATTCTCCCAACTTTTGCGCAGGAACTGGCGTACGCATGTTTCGAGCCCCGTTTTGTGCGTACGCACACTTTATAAATGAGACCCCTGAATGGCATACAGTATACCCCCCCACTAATAAACATAAAAATTCCCAACAAATTATTATCTAAACTATTTATTAAAATATTATTTTCATTGATTTGACTCCACCACTCCACCGCCAATGTTTGTAATTGATTTCTGTATGCTGTTCTGACATTAATAACTCAATAAATTCATCAGGAGAATGTTAACACACCCACCAACCTTACAAAATGTTAAAGATCAAAGATTTTGTGATGGATCACCATGGCAACAATAGAAAACAGCAGATTGACATCTCATCTCATCCATCAGATCTTGTGTTTTGGATTTTTGCTGTATAATACTGTACTGTATGATATGAGTCACAACATCAGTGCGAAGAGAAGTTTGTTTTGGCATCTCTGCTAAAATAGCACCTAAAGACTCATTCAGATAAGAGGCCGTATGTGTGTTCTGTTTGTGGGAAGGGTTTTCTATCGCTCAAAGATGTTTATCAGCACTAGAGGAGGCATACAGATGTAAAAAGTCTTTCAAAAGCGGCACCAAAAGATGAAGGTAAATCCTAACAGTGCTCACATTGTTGAAAAAAAGTGACTGTATATCTCACAGACATAAGCACTGTCCACAAAGAGTGAGCAAAGATCCACTTTAGTCTTTAGGTGCAAGCACATGTTTACCTCGTTCCCACTGGGACTCGCTCCGTAGTGCACTGAAGCTGGACCGATAGTTGAATGCACTACAGAACGTCACCAGTGTACAGAATCACAAAGGGTTATATTAAATTGATGTGTATTATATTGTATTACTTAATCTGGTTAAGGCTGGTCTGAAGGATTTAAAGGGGTTTTGTACATTCTGCAGCTGTTTAGGCTTGAAAACCAGATGGCTGACCAACAGCAGCTCAACCAGACTGTAGACCAGCAAACAACCATTAGCTGTGGGTGGAAAAACATTGGGTACAACATTTAGCAAAAATGTATCTTATGTGAGAAAATGTTAAATTAAAATTATATATACTTAACTCTTTCCCCGCCATTGACGAGATATCTCGTCAATTAAGAGAAAACGCTTCCCCGCCAATGACGAGATTTTCCGTCTTTCCGCAATACCGCTATTATCCACCAGGTGGCCCTTCCGCAACTTTTTAAAACCGGAAGTATTGCCCTATGGCAAGCTGCTGCATGTCCGTGTCTGTTTTAAAGATCGCTCTGAATGGGATCTCTATGAAAAGTCCGTCACAAAAATGGAATTATCTCTGCTTTTTGCTCAAAATATGATGTTTTTGCAAAAACCTACCCATATTCAAAAGCTGATTGCAAAAGAACCACTAAAGGTAGGATGAAACGTTTTTTTTTTGTTTGAAAGCAGAGGGTCTGTTCTTTCATTTGGTATATTGTATGTTTATATATTTAAAGAAGAACATTTTCTGGAAGGCATTAAACTTTGGTGAAAATCATGAAAAACGCTGGCGCTGGCTGGCAACTTTTTTTAAAAACGCTGGCGGTGAAAGAGTTAAGATGTGCTCTTGTAGCTCAACTAGCATTGCGTTAGCAGCTCAAAGGCCATGGGTTCGATTCCCAGGAACACACATGTACTGATACTTATACTGGTACTTCAAGATCTAACTGCGGCTTTTGATACTCGATTCTCACTCAATAAACTTTCGCATTGTGTTGGTATTAAGGGAATAGCCCTTAAATGGTCTCATAAGATTTTTTCTGTTTACCTTGGTCAATTTAGTTCCTCTGTTTCTCCTCTTCCTTGTGGTGTCCCCCAAGGGTCCATATTGGGCCCGATTATATTTTGTCTATATATGCTACCGCTAGGAACCATTTTTAAAAAAACATGTGACTTAAGTTCACATATTCATCCATTTACAAAGAACCTTGGGGTGATTTCTGATAGTGTTTTAAATTTGAGAAACAAATATGTTATGTTGTAAAATCTAGTTTCTTTCAATTGAGATTTTTGGCCAAGGTCAAGCCTTACTTGCCAAGCAAATAGTTTTACAAAGTAATCCATGCTTTTACAGCATCTCAATTGGATTACTGTAATGCACTTTATGTAGGTTTGGATCACTCATCTCATCAACGTTTGCAGTTGGTTTAAAATGCAGTTGCTCAGATTTAAACCCGAACAAAGACATGGCAGCATATTACCCCAGTTTTGGCTTCACTCCATTGGCTTCCAGTTTGGTTTAGAATTGAATTTAGAATTCAATGTTATTGATTGTGTTTAAGATTTTAAAGGGTAGGGCGTCGTCTTATTTATCAGAGCTGTTACTCGTCCATATTCCTGCATTGAGATCATCCAATCGGATGGTTCTCGGTGTTCACGGTCTAGGCGCAAGATCAGAGGAGACCGAGCATTGTCAGTGGCGGTGCCTAAATTATGGAGTGGTTTACTGTAAGTCACTTTGAATGCATAAATTCATGAATGCATTGTGTGCTATATACATGAATATAATGTAATAATAATGAGCTAAAGATGGTGTGATAAACAGAAAAACAGCTCAGAATGGTTTCAGCCTTAAATTCATCAGAGCAATGATAGTGCACTGCCTGTTTCTAATTATAAGCCTCTGATTGGTTAACCAAAACATTGTACCGGGACCAGCAAAAATGTTGATCCAATATCTCATTCAGATCCAATCGGCTGAAGATATTAGATATATGAGATCAATAGATCAGCTCTCAGACGTGTTTATTAGGACTAATGAAGTCATATTTGCTGTTGTTATTTGGCAGCAGTTGTTTGTGGGGTGGTTTTTAAGACATTATATGTGTGTGTGTGTGTGTGTGTGTGTGTGTGTGTGTGTGTGTGTGTGTGTGTGTGTGTGTGTGTGTGTGTGTGTGTGTGTGTGTGTGTGTGTGTGTGTGTGTGTGTGTGTGTGTGTGTGCGTGTGCGTGTTAGTGTGTGTGTGTGGTGATCAAACATCAGAATCATGTCCTCCTGCAGTTTTCTGCAGTTCTGGCACACTAACACATCAGGCCCTGGCGAGAACACAGGAGCGTTAAAATTAGATTTAGATTCTCTCACCATCTCGCTCCAAATGTGTGATGAACATTCATTTACAGCCTTTCACTGCTGTTATCCGCCAAGATCCTGCATCTTCTCACATATATGTGTGTGTGCGTGTGTGTGTTTCTCACATCTTTACTCCCCTGATGCAACGGCAAAAAGATGATAAAAGAAAGTTGAGCTGAGAGGAGTTTATAAAACCTGTAAGTGTGTCTGTGGGTAAAGGTGTGGGTTTTACGTCTCCATCAACTTTTACTTCTTCAGTCTGTCAGAACTGCGCTGAGATTCAAAATAAATGTTGCAAAAATTCTTTAAAATATTCATTGGAAATAAATGAACACATCTGTGTTTTTCTCACAAAACATCTGTAAAGATGAGACAGTAAATCACTGATCTGTGTTTCAGTAAAAACATTCTTTAGATGAATGATTTCTCTTATCATTTTATTATCCTTACCTTGTTCTTCATGGCAAACGTTTTTTTTTTCTTCCAAACTTTACAAAGGTTAGACTTATTAGATTTATACGGTTGTTAGATTTATGCCTTAAACATGAATATGCAAATGTAACTGTTAGTGGCTCATCTGTTCTCCAGCACTTCACATTTCTCAGATTCATTTTTAATAAAACACACAAAAGCATTAAAGCATTCGCTACTAGATTCAGATATAAGTCTTGCCTGTATGTACAGTAATATTGAATATTCCTCATGACTCTTCCAATGTTAAGATCAGCACTGTCTTCATATAGAGTAAAACATAGTTAACTTTTGGCATCATGTTGTGCTGATCAATGCATCATATTAGGCATGCTGCACTTTCATTGGCTACTCATTAGGTGTAGGTGTTAGGACCATGCCAAATTTTCTGACACTGCCAGAAAACAATCACAGGCTATCTTTAAATACAAGACCGTGACATCCTTGAATCTTTCCCACTGTACGATGCCATCTTTCGTCTGGGACAACAGAAAATCGAGTGGTGTAAATCTGGATTAACAAGCCAGCTCTCGGGATCGCTTTCCAATCGAGGAGTTCTCCTCACTACACCTGAAAAGCAAAGTTTTAAAGATACTTAAAGTAATGTGCCATGTGTATTGCATCAGCTATATGTGGTTGGAATGACAATAAACCTTGAACCTGTGGTCATTTAAAAACCTTTTGTCAATTTAAAGTTGAATTACAACATGTGTGTTAGTGTGTGTGTGTGTGTGTGTGTGTGTGTGTGTGTGTGTACCTGGTAATTATCACGTTGTGGGGACCAATTGTCCCCACAAAGATAGGAATACCAGTGTCTTTGTGACCTTGTGGGGACATTTTGATGTCCAGATGAGGAAACAAGCTTATAAATCAAACAAAATGATGTTTATTGAAAATCTAAGGTACAAGAAAGGTTTTTGTGATGGTTGGGGTTAGGGAATGGGGCAGGTAAGGGGAATAGAATATACAGTTTGTATGGTATAAAATGCATTACGTCTATGGAATGTCCCCACAAAACATGGAAACCAGAATGTGTGTGTGTGTGTGTGTGTGTGTGTGTGTGTGTGTGTGTGTGTGTGTGTGTGTGTGTGTGTGTGTGTGTGTGTGTGTGTGTGTGTGTGTGTGTGTGTGTGTGTGTGTGTGTGTGTGTGTGTGTGTGTGTGTGTGTGTGTGTGCGCCCGTGCGTTAGAGATGCGCGGATGGGCTATTATTTCATCCGCAACCGCATCACAAAACTCATCATCCGTCCGCCATCCATCCGCACCAACGTTTCTGACCAGTTTTCAAAACCGCACCCGCCCGCCATCCGCTGACTGGGCGATGCAAGACGCTGCTGATGACAGCCGCGAGACTAGAAAGCTCTAGAATATCAGCAGTGAACTCAGTCTCCGATCGGCGCACACGGGACAAAAATAAATAAATAAATAAATAAATAAGTAATGTCTAAATTAAACGCACAAATTACATAGTCTGCACTGGTGTCATCCTGATTTACCACTTTGTAAAACTTATTCCAGGCAAACCTTTTCTGACCTTCTATTTCCTTTGTTTTTAATTCTCATTTTTTGAGGCGTTTATAAGAGCTATGTCAAAATGCGTCCTCATTTCTCTGCGCTGTTAATGATAGAACGAAGGGATTCTTAACATGACATCATAGTGTATTATAACAACATAAGGAATATACTGTATATATACACTAGACTAGACATTCAAAGAAAACCAGAAATACCTGGACACAATTTGGGTGGGGAAACATTAAAAAAACTACAAAAACAGAGCTGATGTGTAATATAAACCATAATATAAACACCTGACACTGTACAAGCTACAACTTCAACTGATATCAACTTAATTCATAAACTGTTTCTTTAAGATGATAAAGATATTGAAGGATGATTGCATGCTTAGTTAATTATCAAATAATGCTACCAACAGTACCTAACATACAGTGCTGTCCAATCCTAAAAGACCACCATACAGATTTTACATCAAGCACATGCTGTCAACAAACTTTAATGTGAACACTGTTGCTTACAGCTGCTTAATGTGTAATATCTTACCGTATATCAGTACAGTAAAGTAAAGAGTAATTTACTCTCATCCAAGACCGTTTATAGTTTCTGTGTCTGTATGACCAGGCTGTGAATCAGACTTTGATGGATTTAAGTTATGTGGCCTGCTATCACTAAATCTTTTCACATCATTGGATGGAGATTGATGTTTCCTGATTGTCTTGGGCTGATGGGTAATCTGCAGTTGGTTAATGGTGAGCTTTGTAAAAGGTCTTTGTCTTGTGTGAGATGTTTTACAATGGGACAGATTGATTTGTTTGTCAGGTTGAACAGCTGCTTGAGTCACATATGAAGATCTCAGTGTTGAGATGGTGACGTGATCTCAGTAAATATAATCTCAAAGGTCTGTGGTGTCCGGTCTACCAGCTGTGTATGGTGAAATCAGATTCATGTGATTAAATTTAACAAATCGCCAACATGACAACAGGGGCAGCGTTCAAACACTTGCAGCAGAATGAGTTAGGAAGTGTTTTTCTGTGAAATCTTGTTTTGTTTTCTCTGGGCTTGCTGTAGAAAGAGTATTACATTACACAAACTGTGTCTGCTTGATGTTATAGAAACCTCCTCACAATACAAATACTGTAAATAACAATCAATCATGTTTGTGATTCTTATGTTTGCTGAATGCAGAGTTTAGCTCAGGTGTAAACACAATGTTGGCTTGTCATGTGTTGATCATGAGAGAAATCATTAGATCATTTCAATGAAGTCTGACGTCAAAGAGATGTTTGAGCTGAGAGACATCACCACACTTACTTACTTCTCCATTCACAAATCAATCAAACTTACAACTTGTCTGTTTTAAAGGAACGGTGGATTAAGGAATCAATTTGAACTTTTGTTACATCATCGTACATGAAAATGTCCTTGTTACTGAATTATCAATTTTTATTGACATCATGCACAGAAAACATTCAATTTTATTTTTATTTTTATTTATATAGCGCTTTTCACAAAAGTCAATTGTTTCAAAGCAGCTTTACATAAATAGAAGCAGTGAAAAGCACAGAAAACGACAGATAGCACAACAAAATACATGATAGCATGAGCAGTTAAATTTGCTGCGGCTATGACTCAATATTATAATTGCACGTATTACTAAAGCAACGTATAGAAGAGGAAGCTAGGTAAAGCCCAAAAAGGCTGCCTCCCCGGGGTGAAAAACCCCCTAGGAGAAAAAAAAACCCCGGGCTTTTATCCGAGGAAAAATAAGTCCTAGGAGGGAAAAACCCTTGGGAGAACGGAAATGGAGATTTAGCGGAGATTAAGCGGTTCTGCCGGTGATCGTTGGTCAGGTATCAGCTGGGCATAACGTTGAAGGACGGCCAGTAGATCAGAGGTGTGCCGACTTTCACATCTACCGGGACTGGGTCTGTTTGAGAAAAACAAAATCGTATTAGCGTAGCAGCCGTTCATATGTATTGAAGTGTCACACAGTGATGTGGTTTAACTCAGCTTAGTTCCAGACAGACTAAATATTGCGGCATAATTATGTTATCCACAGTTGAGGATTTAGCAAATTGGGGGCCCAATGCGAGGGTATATATGGTAAATAAGGGTCACCTTCCGATCTTTAAGAGAAAATGAAACCTGACGACCCGTTTGACTAAGGCCTAAAGCCCCACTGTCGTCGTTAATGCAGGTTCAGTGGCAAACGGGTCTATATTGTATACCATTTACAGGACCAGGAGAAGACGCCAAAAACATCGCAACCCGACCATACGTGTTAACCCGTTTGACTAAGGCCGGAAGCCCCACTGTCGTCGTTAATGCAGGTTCAGTGGCAAACGGGTCTGTATGGCATACTATTCATAAGACTTACGATAGCGCCAAAATCGCAACCCGACCATACATGCCAACCCGTTTGACTAAGGCTGGAGGCCCCACTGTCGTCGTTAATGCAGGTTCAGTGGCAAACGGGTCTGTATGGCATACTATTCACAAGACACACGAAAGCGCGAAAAACGCAACCCGACCATACATACCAACCCGTTTGACTAAGGCTGGAGGCCCCACTGTCGTCGTTAATGCAGGTTCAGTGGCAAACGGGTCTGTATGGCATACTATTCATAAGACTTACGATAGCGCCAAAATTGCAACCCGACCATACGTGCCAACCCGTTTGACTAAGGCTGGAGGCCCCACTGTCGTCGTTAATGCAGGTTCAGTGGCAAACGGGTATGTATGGCATACTATTCACAAGACACACGAAAGCGCGAAAAACGCAACCCGATCGTACATACCAACCCGTTTGACTAAGGCTGGAGGCCCCACTGTCGTCGTTAATGCAGGTTCAGTGGCAAACGGGTCTGTATGGCATACTATTCACAAGACACACGAAAGCACCAAAATCGCAACCCGACCATACGTGCCAAACCGTTTGACTAAGGCCGAAAGCCCCACTGTCGTCGTTAATGCAGGTTCAGTGGCAAACGGTGGCAAACTATTTACTGCAATTCATTTTAAGTGTTCATGTAGAAAAGGTTTTTATTTATTTATGTGGTTGGTCTTTGTTATGACCGTGAGTGCTTTGTTCCGTGAAAATAACTATTGCGAGTTAAGAACCTTTACTAGACAAATTATGCGAATGCTTTGTTGAAGAGAAAAGTTTTAAGTCTAGATTTAAAATGATCGACTGTGTCTGATTCTCGGACATCGGTTGGTAAATCATTCCAGAGCTTAGGGGCTAAGTAGGAAAAGGATCTTCCACTTTTAGACACTTTTGATAGTCTAGGGATAATCAATAGGCCAGAATTTTGCAACCGTAGTGTGCGTGATGGATTGTATTCTGATAGTAATTCTCTAAGATATGAGGGTGCTAAGCCATTTAACGCTTTGTAGGTGATTAATGATATTTTAAATTGGATGCGATATTTAACTGGTAGCCAGTGTAAAGATGCCAGAATTGGGCTTATGTGGTCATACTTCTTAGATCGAGTAAGTACCCTTGCAGAAGCGTTTTGAACTAGCTGAAGCTTGTTGACCTGATTTGAATGGCATCCCCCGAGTAGCGAGTTACAATAGTCTATTCTAGAGGTCATAAAAGCATGAATAAGCTTCTCTGCGTCAGATGTAGACAGTATATGGCGTATTTTTGAGATATTTCTAAGATGGAAGAATGCTGTGCGGCAGACGTTGGCGATATGACTATCAAAGGATAAGTTGCTGTCGAACATCACACCTAAGTTCCTAACCGTGGAAGATGGCACCACAGTACAGCCATCTATGTGCAATTTGTAATCTGACATATTATGTTTGTAGCGATTTGGTTCAATAATAAGTACCTCTGTCTTATTGGAGTTGAGCTTAAGAAAGTTATGTGCCATCCAGTCACTAACATCGCTAATGCAGTCTTTTAGCTTAGAAAACGTGTGTGTTTCGCTGGGATGCGAGGAGATGTAAAGCTGGGTATCATCCGCATAGCAGTGAAAACTTATGTTGTGTTTCCTGATAATGTCTCCTAGGGGTAACATGTATAACGAGAACAGGATAGGACCTAAAACTGATCCCTGCGGTACACCGTATTTAACCAGGGAGTGATATGACTCTTCCTCATTTACATAAACAAAGTGATAGCGATTGGTTAGATATGACCTAAACCAGGCTAGCGCCTGACCACTGATACCAACATAGTTTTCTAGTCTATTGAGTAGGATTCTGTGGTCTATTGTGTCAAATGCTGCACTAAGGTCTAGTAATATAAGAATTGAGATTTCACCACGATCGGATGTTAATAGGAGGTCATTTGTACTCTAAGCAACGCTGTCTCTGTGCTATGGTGGGGCCTGAATCCTGATTGGAACTTTTCATATGTACTATTATTTGTCAAGAATGTGCGTAACTGGCTTGCCACTACCTTTTCTAATATTTTCGAAAGAAAAGGGAGATTTGAGATTGGTCTAAAGTTATTAAGTTCTCCTTGGTCAAGCTGTGGTTTTTTAATCAGCGGTTTAATAACTGCTAGTTTGAAAGCTGTTGGAACGTATCCTATTTTTAGCGATGAGTTAAAGATATTTAGAACCGGGGTTGACACTACAGGGAATACTTCTTTAAGTAGTTTTGTGGGAACGGGGTCTAATATACAGGACGATGATTTAGATGATGTGACTAGTTTAGAGAGCTCATCTATTGTAGTAGGTTTAAATGAATCAAGATGTTCGTATGGTAGTCTAGTGTTAAGTGAACTAATGGGTAGAGTGGTGGCTGCCTGGGTAGCTACGATGTTTTCCCTAATAGCCGAAATTTTGTTAGAAAAGAAGTTCATGAAGTCGTTACTATTGTGTTGAAGTTTACTATTGGTTTCTGTTTGTTCTTTGTTTCTAGTCAGTTTCGCAACTGTGCTAAAGAGGAAACGAGGGTTATTATGATTCTCATTTATAAGCTTGCTAAGATATGTAGATCTGGCGGTTTTAATAGCCTGTCTGTAGTGTTTAACACTCTGTTTCCATGCTGCGCGGCATACTTCTAACTTTGTGCTTCTATAATTTCTTTCCATTTTTCTAGCTGCCTTTTTAAGGGCTGCTGTGTGATGGTCATACCATGGAGCTGGTGGTTTTTCTTTGAATCTCTTTTTTCGAATGGGAGCAACGGCATCCAATGTGTTAGAACAGACATTGTTTAGGTTTTCTATTTCAATATCTAGATCGTCACAGTTATATGCTACATGTTTCATTTGGGACAGGTCTGGAAGAGTGCTAATAAAGCTATCTTTAGTGGTGGAAATTATTGTTCTGGCTAGTCGGTAGCATGTTGTAGATTGAGTGATCCTATCTAGAAGTACAGTGTATGACACAAGGTAATGGTCAGAAACTGCATCACTCTGAGGTGATATTTCGACGTCATTAATATTGAGTCCGAGTGACAGAATTAAGTCTAATGTGTGATTACGAGTATGCATTGGCCCTGTCACGTTTTGTCTAATATTGAGAGAATTTAGAACATCTATAAACGCACGTCCTAATGCGTCTTTTGGGTTGTCCACATGGACATTAAAATCACCAACAATAAGAGCTTTATCTACAGTGACTACAAGCTCAGATAGGAAATCTGCTATTTCATTAAGGAAATCTGCATGGTGGCCCGGTGGTCTATAGATTGTTGCTAAAGCAAAAGAAAGCTGTTTGTGGTTACGATCAGTTATTTCCATATTTAACAACATTACTTCAAATGATTTAAATTTTAGCTCAGATTTTTGGTTTACTTTAAACATTGTGTTGTATATTGTAGCTACACCACCCCCTCTCCCCTTTAATCGAGGTTCGTGTTTATAATAATAGTCTTATGGGGTGGATTCATTTAAACTAATGTAGTCGTCTGCTTTAAGCCAGGTTTCTGTTAAACAGAGTACATCTAAGTTTTGGTCTGTAATTATTTCATTGACAATAGGTTCTTTATTGGTAAGCGATCTAATGTTAAGAAGGCCGAATTTTAAGATTCGAGATTCATCTGTTAATGTATTGTTTTCTAATTTTATTTGAATCAGATTTGTACCAGATGTAACAAGCGGTGCCCTGTATTTATTTGTTCGGGGAACAGATACAGTTGAAATGTGCTGATATTTCGGTAAGATTGACTCGAAGTGCTGGGATATAAGTGGTCTTGACATATCACGGCAGCTAACAGATGGACGGTTAAGCCGATCCGTCTGTTTCCTGACCTGGGCCCTGGATAGTCATACTATATCAGAATTAAGACTATTGATCAGATTTTTAGTGAGTATAGCACTTCCTTCCGATGACGGATGAAGGCCATCTCGGGTTAGGAGAAATGGTCTTCCCCAGAAATGCTTCCAATTGTCTATAAACCCTACGTTATGCTGAGGGCACCACTTTGACATCCATCCATTGAGAGACACTAATCTACTATGTGTTTCATCTCCCCGGTAGGCGGGGAGGGGACCAGAGCATATTACATTGTCTGACATTGTTTTTGCAATTTCACACATCTCCTTAATATTATCTTTGGTGATTTCCGACTGGCGGAGCCTAGTGTCATTCGTGCCGGCGTGAATAACAATCTTAGAAAACTTCCGCTTAGCATTAGCCAGCACTTTAAGTTTGGATCTAATGTCAGACGTTCTGGCTCCCGGTATACAGTCGACTATGGTGTTTGGAGCCTCAATGTTAGTGTTCCTGAGTATAGAATCTCCAATGACCAGGGCACTTTTAAAAGGTGTTTCAGCTGGTATACTCCTTAGGGGATCGAATCTGTTAGAAATTGTCGTTACGTTATGGGTCTTAGAAGGACGCCTTATATGACTATGCCGCCTAACAGTCACCCAGTTTGACCGCCGACTTGACTCTGATGACGGAACCGAGCCATGTGTATTTTGATAAACACTATGCGCGCTCGATACAGTATTTGTAATATTTATATTAGCATCTGATGTCGGAACCGAGCCATTAGTCTTTTCGCTCGATAGATTATTTGCGACAGTAACATTAGCGGTTTTGCTATCCTCAACTAGCGTTCGGATGCGCGATTCTAGTTCAGCAACCTTCTCAGTTAACCTTAATACTTCAATACACTTAGTGCATGTAAACCCCTCTATGCTAACAGCAGAAGCTAAACTATACATGTGGCAAGTAGTACATGTTACAATAACAAGCGGAGTCTTACCGCTTTCATGCTGGGCGATGGCGTCTTCGTTTACCCGAACGCGGTCCCCGGAGCTGCATCGCGTGGGGTGTTCGGTTGTGACACGCCTCGGTCGCCTGCGAACGTCTGGGGCCAGGGTGATGTTTGGCTTGCTGAATCTGCGAAGGCCGGGCAGCAGTTCCTCCACAGCTTCCCGATCGCTTTCATGTCGTTCACGGTCCGTGAAGCTGCATCGCGTGGAATGCATGTTTGTTGCTCGCTTGTGGACGTCGGAAGGCAGGGTGAAGTGGGCGCTGTACCTCGCCTTGGATCTGCTAAAACCGGGAAACAACTCCTCCACAGCTTCCCGCTCAGGTGAGGATAGGTCAGAAAAGCATATATCAGATGAATCCGCCATTAGATCGGAAAATGCTAGCTTCAGCCTCCACCGTGTGGATGCTAGCGGGCTATATGCTAACAACACTGGGTGTTTATTAGTGATAAATAGTTTCACGTGGTAGTACTGCTCAATAATCGTCACGGTAAAGTATTCCTATGTAAAACTAATAAGTTATATTATATAAATAGGAATAAGATGGTAAAAAAAAAGCTTTTAGATGATGAACTCGACGGAGCTACGATGCACGATCTGTTCAACGTGACGTCACAAACCGGTTCTGGAATGTGGCAAGTCATATAGTAGTCCATTTTTACACACTTAGCCCTGCCCACTTGTTCATGCAAACCAGATAAAGCAGCCAAGGAACAAACATGTCGTTGAAGACTGCAAAATATTGTGCAGTGCAGTTTGTTAAAGTATGGACCTACATGAACAAACCATGAGCAATACATTTGTTACAGTCTTTATTAATCTTTGTTAAGCCTATTACTTATAACTTCTAAAAGTCAGACTGATACTGGATGACATTTTTAAATGTCCAACAGGTGTAAACCTTCATGAAACAAGCTGCTAGCAAAGGTATAGCATGAATAAAACGGAGAAAGTCATTGATCAGGTTGGTTTTAGATGTGAAAGCCTCTTTGACTCCAGTCAGACTTCATCTTATTGTGTTTAACTTCACACTCTTCTTTCCCACAGATTTCATCATGGATTGATTTAGTTGGTTTGATTAAAGTTACGCTGGGAAACTTTTTAGAGATTTGATAAGCCCTACCAGAGGCTGAACATCTTAAAGAGTTTAGTTTAGAATCATAATGGTCTTCATGATCTTCTCCTCAAGAATACTTCACACATCATTTAAAATACTTCAGACTCCAGTGAAATCATCTCTGTATTAAAACTGCTGATGTCAGATCAAAGCGCTTTGAATCAAACTCCATCTGCTGCCTCTCCAGCTCAGAAGATTTCAATGAAGTCCCTCGAGCAGAAAATAATGATAATATTAACAGACCAACCAAATAACTTAAACACACACTCACACAATAGACATGAGCTGTAATTAACAGGAGCTGAAAGACCCAAAGGAACATTTATATACTTATAAACCTTTGATTTAAACATCAACTTTGTCTCGGGTGTTTCTCTTAAAATTCCTATGGAGACAGAGAAGTGACAGAACCATTAGTTCATATGTGATGTGATGTTTTAAACACTGGTCTCCAGTATGACATGCTGGCTTTTATAATATAATAATCTGGGCTTTTAAATGAGCAGAGGATCAGTGTTGTGTTTGTACAGTATTCATCAGTTATTATTATTAAATTCAGCAGTACAGAGTTACACACAGTGTTTGTTTTTGACTCACATTCAGATTTTCTGTCAACACACTAATCTACACACCACAAACACACACTTAAACTTTAATGTGAAGCAAAGCATCATCTCATCTCCCGCACAAACACAGAGAGTAAAAGATTAGCTGAAATCTAAATGAGAAATGAAAAGAGCCTCAATCTGTTAAACTGGCTTCTATGAGATATATCGATTCTGTGGCTTTCTCACAAAAGTCTATCAGCTGATCCCTTTAACAACTAATTATTGCTGAGAAACAGCTTTTATATAAGAAGATTTTTATCAGATGATGTAATCAGATAACAAGATCAGAGACAAATAATGAAACAGTGGTGCATTTCTCTTCTCTTTGGAGTGATATGAGGCTACAGAACACACAGATACAGACACAAAACTAGAAACAGCTGAGGCAGATTAAACTGAAACAACAGATGAAGTGAGGCGTGCACACAAATACAAGACAGATCGGCTGCTAATAAACACTGGAAGTTTCACTTAGTGTAAAATCAATATTGATTCAGTCCTGAAAATCTGACTTCAGATCTTCATCCATTAATGACCAATCGCTCGGTGTCTTTGATCCTAAATCACAGATTTCATCAACTGTGTGATTAATCATTAAGCAGAAGATTATCTGTCTGTGTCTGTCTCTGTGTCGCTGTCTGTCTCTGTCTGTCAGTTTTGTTGTCGATGTCTGTTGTGTCAGTTTCTGTCTCTGTGTCTGTCTCTGTTTCTGTCTCTATGTCTGTGTCTGTCTGTCTCTGTGTCTGTCTCTGTTTCAGTCTCTATGTCTGTGTCTGTCTGTGTTGGTGTCTTTCTCTGTGTCTTTTTCTGTGTCTGTAGGTGTTTGTGTCTGTCTCTGTCAGTGTCTGTCTCTGTGTTGGTGTCTGTTTGTGTCGGTCTCTGTCTGTGTCTGTGTCAGTGTCTGTCTGCGTTGGTGTCTGTGGCTTTCTCTGTTTGTCTCTGTGTCTTTCGGTGTGTCTGTCGGTGTTTGTGTCTATCTGTCTCTGCGTCTGTCTCTGTGTCTGTCTGTGTTTGTGTCTTTCTGTCCGTCTCTGTGTCAGTCTCTGTGTTGGTGTTGTCTGTGTTTGTGTCTGTCTGTTTCTGTGCCTGTCCCTGTGTGTCTGTCTCTGTGTTGGTGTCTGTGTGTGTCAGTGTCTGTTTTTGTCTGTCTGTCTCTGTGTGTGTCGGTGTCTGTCTCCATGTCAGTCTCTGTCTCTGAGTCTGTGTTGGTATCTGCCTCTGTGTCTGTGTGTGTGCATCTTTGTCGTTGTCTGTCTCTGTGTCTGTCTTTGTGTGTATGTGTCTGTCTCTGTGTGTCTGTCTCTGTGTGTCTGTCTCTGTGTGTCTGTGTCAGTGCCTGTCTCTGTGTCTGAATGTCTCTGTGTCTGTCTCCATGTCAGTGTCTGTCTCTGAGTCTGTCTCTGTGTGTCTTTGTTGGTATCTGCCTCTGTGTCTGTGTGTCTGTCTCTGTGTTGGTGTCTGTGTGTGTCGGTGTCTGTCTCTATCTGTCTGTCTCCATATCGGTGTCTGTCTCTGAGTCTGTGTTGGTATCTGCCTTTGTGTCTGTTTGTGTGCATCTGTGTCGTTGTCTGTCTCTGTCTCTGTAAAGTGCATAAAGTGAATCGAGCAAGAGAGTGAGAAAGAGTCAAATGAAGGTGAATGTTTATCAAGTGAGTTTATTCAGATTTATCTCTAAAGACCACTGAATCCTTCAGACAGATGGCTTTCGTTTGTAATGTTTTAGAGGTCATCCATATGATTTTTTTTATTTAAATGCTTTCTAATACTGTTGTCCTGTGTCTCGTTTAAAGAAAAAGTATATAGTAAAAATATCTGTTTTACCAAAAATCCACATGAATGATTAATGGATGACAACACACCACAATACAACACATCATTTGTGTTATTGTGCAAGCTTAAGACACAGGAGATAAACAGCTCATGAATGAAGATAAAGCATGAGAATCACTGCATCACTATTATATTCTTGACACATACAGTATTACTTGTGTGTTATAAATGTGCTTGCTATATACATGAAAGACAGATGATGCTAAACTTCTAAACACAGTACTGAGTTGAGTTTCAGTTTCCCAAACATCCCAACAGAAATCAAACATTCAGTCAGTCTCCCCTTAATCATATGTTTGAGTCTCAGTATCAAATCTTTACTGATGTTAGCAAACACGTTAAACAAAGGCCTCTGCGTAAGGACCTAACATAAGGTCGCACTCACACTATCCAAACCAAACCGCGCTAGGGCGCGTTTGACCCCCAAAGCCTGGTTTGTTTGACTAGTGTGATCGCTCTGTTCCGCGCCCGAGCGCGGATTGGTTATTCGCGCCGCGGCCGGGTTGCAGAGGTGGGCCGGAGCGCGGTTCACTTGGGCTCAGGCGCGGAAGGCTGTGGTGTGAGCGCATTCGCGCCTGAGGGCGATTCAAAAGGTGAAGACGTCAGTTGCGCGACCACTCACCTTCATCTGCCTCCGTAATAACCTTTTGATGCGCGCAGCGGGGTTACGTGAATGTCCGAGCTGCGCACGTGACACATGAACTAAGCAATATGATGACATGTGAGAGGGCTGTCTGTAATCGCGCACCAAACGACTCCGAATAAAAAACACAGACTTATACGGTGGGTTCCAGTGTTAAGAGAGCGCTTTACTTCCTGCTTTTTTCAAAACAATCGCATCTTAATGACGAAAGCGCGCCTGGACTCGGATCGATAAGAAGTACAGTGTGAGTGCGTGCATCTGGGGGAGTAGGGAGGGGTGACAATCGCGCTGGGGCTTGGTTTGGTTTGGTTTGGATAATGTGAGTGCGCCCTAAGTTTGTGAAGCATTTAGTACTCATATGAATTTGCAGTGCGTTTGGGGTTTTAATGTCATGTGAGCTTTATTTGGTTGATATTAAACATATGTGTGATGTTCATGCCTGCATATGTGATGTGTTGTGAGAGATGCTGTGTGGGGTTTTAGTAATGCAATAGTAAAAATCAGGTCAAGGCAGGGAAATTAAACTTTGATGTCCTCCTCGAGAAAACAAAGTTAATTGTGTCAGGTTAATGATGTTGACTTTTGTGAATTAAACACAATTAAAAATATGTCTGTAATTTACACAGAAATCATTCCTTTAAATACACATCAGCTTTAAGTCTTCATTTTATTTAATCTGTATTCATAATGTGAATCTCTCTCTCTCTCTCTCTCTCTCTCTCTCTCTCTCTCTCTCTCTCTCTCAATTTCAATTTCAATTTCAATTTAAAGAACTTTATTGGCATGATTGTGTCACTTACAATATTGCCAAAGCATTATACATAAAACGAGAAACATACAATAACACAATATTAACAAACATTAAGGTGCAATTAAGCTAAGGTGCTGGGTGATGGATGAAGTACTACTGCAAATAAAATAAAATAGAATCAGAGGATATTTACAATATAAAGTAGACTTTGAAATATAAACATATGAAGTATACAAATGTACATTTATGGGGGCAGATGAGAGGTAAAATAAAAGTACTGTACAAGATCAGGGCTGTGGATTATTTCTGATGGTGTGTAACTGATAAATGAATTTAGCAGCAGCTGATGGGTGTCTGTCTTCCCCCAGTAACATCTTCATTTGATCTGAATCTGAAGAGCTATGAAACTCTGCTATGAGCTTTGAGATTTTGTCAAAGTGTTTTTCTCTAAGCTCTTTATATTTACCACAGTAAAGGAGAAAGTGTGTCTCTGTCTCGATCTCACCACTGTCACAATGGACACAGATTCGCTCTTCTTTTGGGAGCCATGTTTGTCTATGTCGGCCTTTCTCTATTGCCAGACTGTGATCACTGAGTCTGTATTTAGTGAGGATTCGTCTCTGCTTTACATCTCTAACTGTGGAGAGATATTCTGACAGACTGTATTTTCTGTTTAGTGCCCGATAACATTCTAGTTTACTTTGGTTTTTACTTTCATTATCCCAATGATCCAAATATAAAGTTTGACTTTCTTTAATGATTTGGTTTATTGTGGTTTGTTTGCGTTTATTAGTGCTGGTCTGGAGTTTTAGAGCCAGTTGACAGATGGGACTGGTTTTAGGTCTCTTCTCTTGGGTTTTAAGGGCTTCATACTGAAGTGTGTTCGGGGGACTTGCGTTTAAGTGTGACCAGAATTTAAGGGAGCGTTTTTGGATGTGTATTATTAGGGGATATCTGCCTAATTCAGCCCTGCATGCATTAGTAGGTGTTCTTCTCTGAACTCTTAAAATATTTCTACAGAATTCAGCATGCAGGGATTCCATTGGATGTTTGTCCCATTTGGAGTAATCTGTTAGGCATTGTGGACCCCAAACCTCACAACCGTACAGAGCTATGGGCATTATTACACTATCAAATATTTTACACCAAACTGTAGCAGGAATGTCTGTTTGTTTAAATTTGCCTTTGATGGCATAGAATGCTCGTCTAGCTTTCTCTTTAAGTGCATTTACCGCGAGACCAAAACCGCCTGATGCGCTGATTTTTAACCCAAGATAGTCGTAGTGTAAGGTGTGTTCTAGTGCAGTGTTTCCCAGAGTAAATGTGTATCTGTTATCCTGTAATCTTGCTTTTTTCTGGAAAATCATAATTTTAGTTTTCTTCAGATTGACCGTCAGGGCCCAATTTTGACAGTATTTCTCCAGCAGGTCCAGGTGTTGCTGTAAACCTTGTGCAGTGTCTGACAATAGCACCAGATCATCTGCATACAGAAGAGCTTTAATCTCTGAGTTGTTTAGGATGAGACCGGGTGTGCTGGATTGTTCCAGTAACACTGCTAACTCATTAATATATAAGTTAAATAGAGTTGGACTCAAGTTACAGCCCTGTCTCACCCCACGCCCTTGACTGAAAAATTCTGTTCTTTTGTCACCGATTTTAACTCCGCACTTGTTTTCTGAGTACATGGATTTAATGATGTCATATACTTTTCCTCCTATGCCTGATTGTAGAATTTTATAGTATAAGCCGTCGTGCCATATCGAGTCGAATGCTTTTTTAAAGTCAACGAAACATGCATAAACTTTGCCTTTGTTTTTATGATGAACGTGTTGATTGACTAGCGTCTGTAGTGTGTAAATGTGGTCAGTGGTGCGGTGGTTTGGTAAAAATCCAATCTGACTTTTACTTAAGACGTTGTGTTTGGTAAGGAAGGCCTGAATCCGAGCATTTAAGATACTACAGAAAGTCTTCCCTAGATTACTATTTACACAAATGCCTCTGTAGTTATTGGGGTCAAATTTGTCTCCGCTCTTATATAGCGGGTGTATTAAACCTGTACTCCAGGTTTCAGGAAAGTGTCCAGTTTGTAGGATTAAATTAAACATTTTTAAAAGTGCCTCTTGCATTGCTGCAGGACTGTGTTTCAACATTTCTGTTCTGATGTTGTCTAAACCGCATGCCTTTCTGGGTTTTAATTTCTTTAGTGCTTCTTTTAGTTCTTCTAAGCTAATCGGGTAATCTAAAGGGTTTTGGTTGTTTTTAATGATGGATTCCAATTGTTTTAGTTTAGTTTGTAAATTTTTTTGATCAGGTGTAAGACTATCTGAGGAGATTTCCCTGAAGAGGTTTTTAAAGTAGTCTTTCCATAGTTCTCCATTTTGTATGGGTATGTCCTGGTTTTGTTTTTTGTTTAGGCTATTCCATTTTTCCCAGAATTGATTATTATGAATTGAGTCTTGGATTTCTTTGAGAGTATAATTGAGGTGTTGTTGTTTTTTGTAGTGAATTGTATTTTTGTAATCCCTAAGTGCTTCGCAGTAGTTTTGTCTTATTTCTGGTTTGTGTGGATCTCTGTGTTTTTGGTTGGAGAGTTGTCGAAGACGTTGTCTTTTACTTTTACATTCGTTATCGAACCAGATTTCATCTCCAGATTTTACTTTAGTTTTTTTGTTTGTACGGAGTAGCTTCGCTTTGATTGCGCATCTTTCATAAATATGATTTATTTGTTGTACTGCAGCATTTACCTCGGTTTTACTAGTCATAAACTGTGTTGTTTTAAATGTATTAATTAAGTTGGAAATGTCTTTGGAGCTGACTGCACTAATTAATTCGGTTTCAGAGTTTGGGGACCATTTAAATGTTGGGTTCAATTTGGTCAGATTGCAGGGCTTTTGTTCGCTTCTATGAGTTTGTTGTGTTCTCTTTATAAACACGTTTATTTGACAGTGGTCTGACTGTAAATGCTCGTAATAGGGAGGGGTCTAGGTCTGTAATGGCATAGTCAACAACACTAGCACCAAGAGATGAGCAGTATGTGAATCGACCTAAAGAGTCACCTCGGATCCTACCATTAAGCATATATAAGCCCAAACCTCGACAGAGACACACCAACTCCCTACCATTTTTGTTAACTGTACTGTCAGGGTTGTTTCGTGTTGTAGTGGTGGGAATGAGATGCATGTTTGTTTTCAGTATATGATTATTCCCATGAGTGTCTATAATGTCCGGTTCTGAGCCTGTTCGGGCGTTAAAGTCTCCACATAAAAGTACATTTCCTTCAGCCTGAAAATGGCTGGTTTCCATCTGAAGCTGATCAAAGAGATTGTCCTTGTAGTATGGTGATTCTGATGGAGGTATGTAGGCTGCACAGATATAAAGGTCCTTTTCGCAGTCTATGATGCCTCTTTTGAGTTTAAGCCAGATGTGTGTTGAATCCTTTTTTTGTACAAATAAGTCATTTTTTAAAGTCTCTTTGTACCAAATGATAATGCCGCCAGAGTCTCTTCCACGTTTCACGTTGCAGTTCTTAAGTGATGACAATATAATTTCTATGTATCCGGAAGGGCAGCGAGTGTCAGTGTCCGATCTGCACCATGTTTCTTGTAGAATAATGATGTCCTGATTATTAATGTTTTTTAGGAACTCTGTTTTTAGAGTTTTGGCCCCTAAGGTTGAGGAGTAGAGGCCTTGAATATTCCAAGCGCTTATAGTAAAGGATGCCATTGTGAGGTAGAGATAGGTGTTTTGGTAGTCCAGTTGCCTTATGCTAGCATTTTACAGATAAGGTGTAGGAGATTTCTCACTTCTGTAATGTCTGAGGAGCCAGTGTGTTGTTTGCCCTTTGTAATCTCAGCATATGTGGACTGCTGTGATGGTGAGATGGGCTGTGTTGCTCTGTTGGTAGCTTCTGACTGATAGGTAGAAATGTCCATATTTGTAGATTGACTGAGGCTGAGCGGAGAAGTACTTGGTTGGCCTTCAGTCTGTTTTGATGTTGTTTGCTCTGCTCTGATGGGAGAGGTTTTTGTTTGTAGATGCCTCTTTGAAGTCGTATGCTGGTTACTGTCATGGCTGTTGGGTCTTGTGCGATGATGTTGTGAGGAAGAGGGTTGTGTCTTTCTACCAAGAGCTGCATCTTTTAAGTTTTTAGCAAAGATTCGTACACACTCTTGGCTTAGGTGCACGTGATCGTATAAGTCTTCTGTTGTAAGGCTCGGATGGTGTGCAACTTTGATTGCCGTGAGGCTGGAGCATGCAGAAGTGATCTTCTGGTTTATGCTGTTGATCAGGCCAGCTGGATAGTCCTTCCTGTGAAGTAATGTGGAGATGGTGATGTTGGCTTGTGGGAATATCCTGCGAGCCTTCTCAGCCATTCTTACAACACTGTCAGCGACTTTCTCTCTCTGGTTGTACAGATCATTTGTTCCGGTGTGTATGACAATGTTCTGTGGGTTGTGCAGAGTGGATTGGTGGAGGAGCTGGAGTGCGCTGTTGGTTGTGGGGCACCAAAATTTGCCAACCGCATGTTTGGGGAAGAGCTTCTGGTGGTGTAAGAATTTGCCATTCGAGTCTATTAGAATGGCAGTTTTTGGTGGTTGTGGTTTTTCAGAGCGCTGTGAGGTCGGACTGGTGCGTTTTTGGGGACTCTGCTGGGTTGGTTGTGTGATTGTCCTGTTATTGTTTCTCTGGCAGTTATCTCTGTTGTTTTGTTCATTGGCTGTTTGGGAGCCTGTGGATGTGCATCTGGGGTGGATCTTATGAGAGCTTTTGATAAAATGTTCCAATTTTTCATTAATGCTTTGGATGAGTGTGTCTTTTTCCACTAGATGTTTCTTAAGCTTAGACACTTCTTCTGTAAGAGTTTTGTTGTCTCTTTGGAGATTTTTTACGATCATCTCCAGTGTGCATGTTCTGCTGTTGTTCTCCTCTTTTATAGTCTTTATTTCCTCTCTTAGCTGTTGAATAGTGTCGGATTCTTGGAGTTTGCTTTCTTTGAATTCAGCGATTTCCATCTCCAATTGTGAGAGGCACTCCTGAATCCGTTGGATTGACACTGCTGATCTTGGTGTGTGGGGGGAGGGAGGGGCAGTGTGTTTTCGTGCAGGTGAAGATGTGATTTCTTCATCTGCTGTTGTTGCAGCTGATGATGATGTTGGGGGGAGGGATGACTTCTCCTTCTCTGCTAAAGCTTTCAGGCCTGCAAAGTCTCTCTCAAATTGTTCCAGTCTGTCCTCAGAGCCCTGGATCATAACAGTACCATTATGATATAGGTTGATGTTGAATTTAGGTGTAGTGTCCAGATATAATTGTCTCATTGCTTTGTTTCCACCCATTTTAAGATCTTTGTAGGTAGAGCAGAGTGCTGAATGCCAGGCATTTGGGTGTTCTGTGTGGAAAAGCAGGTCTGCTTTTACGTTCCTCTCGTTCACTTGTATAAAGTCTGCTTTAAGTGTTTCTGGGGAATCTTTGATCAGTTTGGTTTTGAATTTCTTTCTTGCAGTTTCACTGGTTACATCATCAGGGTATATGATGGCCAGGGTGTTGGGGTCCCATCCCGCTGATGTGTTACCTCCATCCATTGTTACCTGTATTGCTGTGTTTAGTTATTGAAATTTAAATGGTATCCAGCTGGCAGTTGTCAGAATTTGTAATTAGGTGGGTCGTTTGCAGATTGTTGTCCTTTCAGGGGAAAATTTAGCCTTTTGTTAGCCCTGGGTGCTTTCACAGTAGCCAATTGACACCTCTAGTGAAAAACTTTGGTTGTTGTTTAGCAAGTTTGGCAGGCTAAGATTGACTCTCCTTTTGCTTGGTTTAATTTAAAAGCTTGGTATATTTTGTTTATTTTTCAATATCTGTTTATTTCCTTAGGTTTCCAAGGTTCAATACGTTTAGAGAGACTTACTGTTCACTGATATGGTCAGGTTTTGGTAGCTCTTTGTTGTATCCTTGGTTCCTTGTTACTGTGATCTTTAAAAAGTTGTAGATCTTCCAAAGAGTTTGTATTTGGAGTTCAGATAAAAAGTTATCTTAAAATCCAGCAATGAAATCCAGTAGAATCAAAAAACAATCCTAGAAATCCAATGGAGTTTTGGGTAGTTGAAATTCACTTGTAATTTCTCTGTTGATAGTGGTCTCCCTCACTGCCAAGGTTGCTGCAGGATCCTTTGTGTAGTGTCCTGGCTGTTTATTCCAAGAATTTTAGTTTCTTTTTTTTAAGAAACAAAAATTGGTCCAAATTGTGATGATGATGTCAGCAAATATAATCCAGAGGATAATATCCAAGAAAATCCCAAGTATTCTGTTTTTGAAGAAGGTGTTTTATCATAAAATAGTATAAAGTAGCAGGAGCTCAGCAGTGCATGACCTCTCTCTCTGACCTCTCTGACCTCTCTCTCTCTCTCTCTCTCTCTCTCTCTCTCTCTCTGTGCGCGTGCGTGTGGAGCGTGAGTGAGGTGCGTGTTTGAGGTGCGTGGCTGAGAGCGTGGTGAGTGATATTCTATCTTTGTTTTTCTTCTCTATCTAAACATTGCTGGTTGCTGGAAAGTTTGTTTAGGAGTTTAATCTGGCCATTAGCCAGTGCCCGTGTGAGGCATGGCGCTGGAACAGTTAACGAGGCGGCACGGTATTAAAATACCGGTCGGCGTGGAACACTCTGTGGAGGAGTGTAGTTTAGCGGTCGGGCAGATAGTAGGATATGATTGCATAAAATCTGCGTCTAGGATGAACAGCGCGGTTGTAGTTTTTTTGGAAACAGTTGACAAAGTCCCGATTGTTGTTGAACAGGGCATTGTGATGAAGGATGAGTTTTTCCAAGTTTTTCCGCTTGTTAATCCTGCGAAAAAAGTGCTTTTGTCAAATGTGCCTCCGTTTATAAGCGATGGGATAATTGAACAACAGTTACAAAGATATGGCCAAATTGTGTCCGCTATTAAAAAGATACCACTAGGATCTAAGTCTCCCCTCTTAAAACATGTTGTTACTTTTAGGAGACAGCTGTTTATGATTTTAAATAATGATGTGGAGGAATTGAATATTGTGTTAAAATTTAAAGTCGATGGATTTGATTATGTGATTTTTGCAACAACTGAGACGATGAAGTGTTTTAAATGTGGGACTCATGGTCACTTAGCTCGGATGTGCACTGAACGAGCGACGCCTGCGCAGGCTGGGGTAAGAGAACAAAGTGAAGCGCAGGCAGGTACATCTACCGCGGGAAGCGGCGGTGCAGCAATCAATGAGAACGAGCGGGGAACACCTCAGGGCAATGAAAGATCAGGGGCCGTATTCACAAATAATTTTAAGGCTAAAAGTAGCTCCTAACTGGCAAATTAAGGAGCAACTCCTAAAAATACTGGGTGTGTCACTCCTAAATTTAGGACTCCTAATTTTTTTCACTAAGAGTAATTCACAAAGCATTTTAGCCCTAAAAGTTAGCACCTAAGTCTGGGACAGCTTAAAAGAAGTCGAGAGGACTCCTAACTCACTAAGACCTATTCACAAAGGATCTTAAAATGTCTTAGGTGCTGATCCTCCTTAACATGGACAGTTTCACCAACTCAAAAGCATTGCACATACTTAAAAGCACACTTTAATGTAAGCATATTGTTTATAACATTTGTTTCATAATTCATTACATTCATGGCAAGCAGGAAGTTTTTTAGAATTACATGAAACAATAATGAAATTAAATATTTAATATTATAGGCATACCTGTTGCCATGCTAGTCTGTTTAAAGGCTGCAATCTCGACCCTCTACTGCGATTGTAATGCATACCACCGCCTCTCGCAGTCGTCCGGGGTCCGCGACACAAGCGGGAATGCTGCATTGATCTGCAACAAATCCTCTCCCATCAGTAATGCGCGGGTTGATCCGAAATGAGCGGATGCCTGAGGTCACCCGCGGATTTTTTGCGGTCCGACTTGCGGGCGGGTTAGTTGAAAACGTTGGTCGGGTGCCGGTTGTTTTGTACATTGACCCGCGCATCATTGTCTCGCATGTCTCACGCTTAGTTTTGCTTGATATATCAGTGCCGAATTTCCCTTTTATTACGTTTCTTTTTTTCCAGCACCAACTGGAACAGCAGCAGTAACTGATCCTGCATCCAGTTGGGCTTTCTTTTCCGTTTTGGCGAGTTCATAATCCACCGTCATTTATTTATTACATTAGGATTCTTCAATATGGGCAACATTTCCTTGCTTTAAGTAGTCTATTTAGGCTAATAGGATGTCAATTAATCAAGCAAGTGTTAATGTAATGTCGTTTTTTATTATTAGGCAATTGGCGGTTTTCATTTGGGTATTAGGCTATAGCCTACCTTGATTTAATTTAATTTCATTCACGACTTTTCTTTAATATATGCATTTTGATGGCATTACTATTATTATTTTGTGTAGGACACAGACATATTTCAATGTTGTAATTCCATGATTTGGTGCCTGTGTTATGTTACGCATGACAGCTGTCATCTAACAACCAATCACCGTGGTCATTGCGAGGCAGCTCGTGCATGAGAACTGACGTCATCCGTAGCAACGAAGACTCACTCTTAGTTTAGGAGTTATCATTTTTCCTTACTAAAAGTAGGTCTGAAAGGCGTTGTGAATAACTTTTAAGAGAAAACTCTTAGCTAAAATCTTTTAGTGCGATTTAGGAGTACTCTTAGTGGTAAGATAAAATGCTTTGTGAATACGGCCCCAGATGTTGAGAAACGAGGGGTTGATAAAGAAGTGGAAAATGCTAAAGAGAAAAGTAGTGATTTGCAGGGAGAAAGTGAAAGTATAGAGACTGGAATGTCACAAAGTAGAGAAATAAATGAGAACCTGGAAAGTGATATGGAGGAAGAAGGATTGGTTGACACAGAGGAAAGGTTTAAAGTTCCGGTGGTTAAAAGAAAAGCCAAAATGAATGAAAAAGGTGTGAAGTCTAAGGCATTTAGAAAAAGTCAGGAAGTGGTTAAAGGGAAAAATGATTGTAACACAGATGAGTTGTCAGATAATTCCTCTTTAGATGATTTGTCAGACTATTCAGAATCTGTTGAGAATGAAGAAAGCAAGGAAAGTGGATATAGTTTGGAAAGGGTGCAAAGTTTTTTGAGTAGCACAAAAGGTAAAAGAAATGTAGTTGTGACAGACTTTTTCCCTGAGAAAGAACTTTTCATTGATTCAGCAAAATTTTTAATGAAGCAGAGAGGGGAAAAATGTTTATCTAACCAAGATATACATCGCTTAAAAAAGATTGTGCAAAAGGTACGCACAGAACAATCGTAAAATGGACACAAACAAAGAGAAGAATGTAAAATGGTGGCTGGCTTGGCTATGTTTAGGAGTATGCTTTTCTTTTATAATAATTGATTTAAAACTAATTACATCAAATTTAAATGGAGCAAGGGATGTAAATAAAAGAAACCACATTTTTCATCTGTGGCAAATGAAGAATGTTGATATAGTTTTTGCACAGGAGACACACAGTGATTGTTTAAATGAGGTTGACTGGGGAAAAGAATGGGATGGGACAGTGGTTTTAAGTCATAAAACAAATGTGAGGGCAGGTGTTGCAATTTTGTTTGCAAAACAATTCCTCCCAATAAGTTATGAAGTGGAAGAGATTGTAAAAGGAAGATTGTTAAAGGTCTCTGCAAAATATGATGGGGTATCATTTGTTTTAATTAATGTATATGCTCCTGTCATAGCAAGTGAAAGAATGGAATTCCTAGAGACTTTAACCAATGTATTACAGAATTGTGATCCTGAACATTATTTATTGTTAGCGGGTGATTTTAATTGTACAGCAAAGGATATTGACAGGAACCATTTAGAACCTCACACAGCTTCTAGAAAGGCTTTAACACGCCTTATCGAAATGAGTGATTTAGTGGATGTGTGGAGAGAGTTAAATGGTTTGAATAGGCAATATACATGGACACACATAAAAGATAATTTGCTCTCAATGGCAAGATTAGACCAAATATATTGTTTTAAACATCAATTGCAAGTTATGAAATCATGCTGTATTAATCCTGTTGCTTTCTCTGATCATGCAATGGTGACAGTCACTGTTTTTATTAATGGTTTAAAGAGTAAAAGTGCATATTGGATTTTTAACAGTGTATTGTTGGAAGATGTTCATTTTAAGCAATGTCTTGAGTTTTTTTGGAAACAATGGAGAAAAGAAAAAGAAATGTTCTCATGTATACAACAATGGTGGGAATTGGGAAAAAAGCAAATACAGCAGTTGTGTAAACAATACCATTTCAATGTCACTAAAAGCATAGTTGGAAAAATTAAAAAACTTGAAAATGAAATTGTTGAAGTTCAAGGCTTAATTGAAGTCACAGGAGGAAATGAATATTGTAAGGTTTTAAATGAAAAGAAGAAGGCTCTGGAAAATTTGCTAGGACACAAAGCACAGGGGGCTTTAGTACGGTCTAGGTTTCAGGAATTTTCAGAGATGGATGCTCCCTCTAAGTTCTTTTTTGGCTTAGAGAAAAAAAATGGCCAAAGTAGGTTTATTCACTGTCTTAAGGGTGTTAATGGAGAAGTTTTAAATGAACCTTCAGACATTCGAAGAAGAGTTACTGGTTTTTATAAAGAATTGTATAGAAGTGAATATGAAGAGGACAATCAGTTGAGTGAGGATTTTTTGAGTGAATTACCTCAAGTAGAAGATGCAGAGAAACCTAAATTAGGAGCACAACTGACAGAGAGCGAGCTGTATGAAGCCTTAAAAAGCATGGAGAATAGAGCTCCTGGAATTGATGGTCTCACTGTTGATTTTTATAAAGCCTGCTGGAATATCATAGGCAGTGATTTTTTAGAAGTTGTGCATGACAGTATATCTCAAGGTACCCTTCCTTTTAGTTGCAGGCGTGCTGTTTTAACCCTGTTACCAAAGAAGGGGGATTTGAAGGAGATAAATAACTGGAGACCCGTTTCCTTACTGTGTGTGGATTTGAAAATATTGTCGAAAGCCTTAGCCAACAGGCTAAAGATAGTGATGGGACAAATAATACACACAGATCAGTCATATTGTGTGCCCGAAAGATCGATCTCTGACAATATTTCTGCAGTTAGAGATATGTTTGAGGTAGCAAAAATATCAGGACAAAATTTTGGTCTAATTTCATTAGACCAAGAGAAAGCATTTGATCGAGTAGAGCACAATTATTTATGGAATGTTCTTGGAAAGTTTGGTTTTCCTCAGGACTTCGTTAAAATGATAAAGATGCTATATAGTGACATTGAGAGTATTGTAAAGGTCAATGGTGGTTTGAGTGCTCCTTTTTCTGTTCAAAGGGGAATCAGGCAAGGGTGCTCCTTATCAGGGATGCTATACTCTATAGCCATTGAGCCCTTTTTATTGAAACTGAAAAAGGTTTTAATGGGTGTGTCTGTGAATGAACATCATAATTTTACTTTGTCCGCATATGCAGATGATGTAATGGTGGTGGTTAAAGATAAGAAAGATGTGGAAAATATAAAAATGGTTGTGGAAGAATTTAAAAAAATATCATCAGCAAAAGTAAATTGGAACAAGTGTGCTGCTCTTGAAGTAGGTGGGTGGGGTGAAAGAAAACCCAGTCTGCCTGGCGGTCTAAGATGGACTTCAGGTGGAATTAAGTATTTAGGAGTTTTTCTGGGAGATGAACAGTATGTTAAAAAGAACTGGGAGGGAATAGAAGAAATGATGGAGGGAAGATTGAGAAGGTGGAAATGGTTACTTCCCAGAATGTCATATAGGGGGCGCACACTTATAATTAACAACTTGGTGGCGTCCACTCTGTGGCACCGGTTGGCATCGACAGAACCCCCTGCAGGCCTGTTATCAAAGTTGCAAGTAATGCTTGTTAATTTTTTTTGGAACAATTTACATTGGGTTCCTCAATGTGTTTTATTCTTACCAAGAGATGAGGGAGGCCAAGGCCTTGTTCACTTGGAAAGTAGAAAAACTGCTTTCAGGTTACAGTTTGTACAAAAGTTTCTCTTTGGTGAAGAAAACATCTGGAAAGCAGGGGCCAGTTTGATATTTGAGCAAGTGAGAAAATGGGGACTTGCTAAAAACCTTTTTTGGACTAAGGGTGCGGACAGAGATTTTAAAGAACTTCCATTGTTCTATTTCAGCGTTTTAAAAGCCTGGATGTTTTTAACTCCATCAAGAAGGACATCTACACTGTCGCTTTTTTGGCTCTTGAATGAACCCCTAGTGGGTAAAGCAAGGTTGGACATTGGAGAGTTAGTAGCTCCTGGGCTGACTAATAGCCTGATAAATTCAAGAGTGATAACATTGGGACAATTGTTGAACATTTGTGGATGTAAGTTTGACAAGACTGATGCAATCGCCCAACATTTGGGATTTAAATCAAAAAGGACAGTTGGAGCTTTTTTGGAGAGGCTCAAAGAAACTTTAAATGCTGATGAGTTGGCCCTTATAGGGGTCTTTGACAATGGAGGTGTGCCAGATAAAGTTGACTCTTTTCCGGACATTGAGATCTGTCCTGATTTTTCTGAAGAAGAGTTATCTAGCCCAGTTTTTGAATCATTGAAAGATGAATGTCTAGAGCTCAGTACAATGTGTGGAAAGAAGTTATATGAATTGAGTGTAAAAGTGTTGAATAAAAAGAAGTTATTGAGTAAAAGAGATATTCCTTGGAAAATACATTTTGGTGTTGAAAATGAATGCAGTCCTGCATGGAGAACACTGTATAAGCCACCATTGACCAAAATTACTGGAGATTTGCAATGGAAAGTGTTGCATGGAATTGTTGCTGTAAATGCATTTACAAGTATTATAAATGAGTCTATTGAAAGCAAATGCCCTTTTTGTGATGATAGGGAAACGATTTTTCACTGTTTTCTGTATTGTAACAGATTGGAATTTTTGTTTTCAAGACTTCAAGGAATTTTTACTGGGTTTAATGTTGTTTTCTCCAATGTTGTGTTTATTTATGGGTTTAAATATTATAGAGAAAATAGGAGAAAAGGGCGCTTATTGAATTTTATTATAGGTCAAGCCAAGTCAGCCATCTATTTGACAAGAAGAAAAAGAATAGAGGGAAAGGGAGGAGATGATTTAGATGGTACTTTCAGGAGACTATTGAAAGCAAGAATAAGACATGAGTTCTTGTTCTATAATTTAATGAAGAATATTGAAGGTTTTAATGATGTATGGAGTTATAATGATGCTGTGTGTACTGTTATAGATGATGATCTTGTTTTTTCAATTTGGGTTGAATAATTTGTAATTGCTGTGTGGGTTTTAGGTGTTTTGTAATATGAGGTATGTTTGTTGTGTAAAACTTGTAGAATAAAGTAGATTCAAAATTCAAAAAAAAAATTCTCTCTCTCTCTCTCTCTCTATCTCTCTCTCTCTCTCTCTCTCTCTCTCTCTCTCTCTCTCTCTCTCTCTCTCTCTCTCTCTCTCTCTCTCATTATTCGTCTGAAGTGTCTCTGGAGTGTGCGACAGGCTCCACCAAATCTCTTCTCTATTTTTAGATGTGTTTAAACTCAGCACTATTATTTTATGCATAAAGCCGTGATTTGAATTTCATTGCACATGCAAACAAACACAAACACACACGAGTCAAAGCTTTATTTACATGACATCTTCCAGCCTTCAGCATTATATTACTGCGCTTCTTGTAAAGTTTGACAGACAGAGCGAGGTATTTAAGTGCTGTCTGTCACATTCTTCACTCCAGCTTCTGGAAGTTAATGATGTGTTTGAGTCAAACATTGAAACCTCTAGAGATATTACACTCCTAACATAAACCATTCATATAAACACAAACAATATTCACACACAAGTTTTGTGTTACAGAATTTAATGTGATTCTTCCCGGTATGTTGTCTGAAGATGGAAACTATTTTTCTTTAAAATCATTGCATTGTTTTTCTGTGTGTGTGTGTGTGTGTGTGTGTGTGTGTGTGTGTGTGTGTGTGTGTGTGTGTGTGTGTGTGTGTACCTGGTAATTATCACGTTGTGGGGACCAATTGTCCCCACAAAGATAGGAATACCAGTGTTTTTGTGACCTTGTGGGGACATTTTGATGTCCCCATGAGGAAACAAGCTTATAAATCAAACAAGATGATGTTTATTGAAAATCTAAGGTACAAGAAAGTTTTGTGTGATGGTTGGGGTTAGGGAATGGGGCAGGTAAGGGGAATAGAATATACAGTTTGTATGGTATAAAATGCATTACGTCTATGGAATGTCCCCACAAAACATGGAAACCAGAATGTGTGTGTGTGTGTGTATGTGTGTGTGTGTGTGTGTGTGTGTGTGTGTGTGTGTGTGTGTGTGTGTGTGTGTGTGTGTGTGTGTGTGTGCGTGCGTGCGTGCGTGCGTGCGTGCGTGCGTGCGTGCGTGCGTGCGTGCGTGCGTGCGTGCGTGCGTGTGCGTGCGTGCATGTGTAAGTGCGTGTGGTTTCAGGTGATGCAGTCTGTAGAGTCATCAGTGTAATTAGTATGTTTGTTTAAACCCAGTGTGCAATTAATATTCTGATTACAACTATTGTTTAGAGTTATTGTTTATGAAATTCAGTGCAATATTGTCCTGCAGAACGTTTATAGATTTTGAATGATTTGAATAATGTTGATGTGATTAGAGCAGTGTGTGTACTTGTTAGGATCTCAATGATTCATGAAGAAATGATGTTTTCTTTTAAATGTTATAAGTGAGTGATGAGATGTGTATCATTCCTGAGTAAACAGCACACACTAGTGGTGATCTATACACAACACACACTTCTCTCCTTCATTCATCTCTTTCAGAGCATTATTTCTCTTGTAGATGTTAGCAGTTGTATGTGTCTCATGATGGATGTCCATTGTGCTCACCGTCACCTGATCTCAGTTTCTTCCCTAATAAACATCAAAGCACAACACTCACAACTTTCAATGCAAATCTTTATTTGTTTTACATTAATTAATGTTGACTTTATAAACGGACTGAAATGATCACAGCATGAAGCAGAAAGCTCTAGCACACTTAAACAGCTGCTGTTTAACAGACAGACAGACAGACAGACAGACACACACACACACACACACACACACACACACACACACACACATATACAAAGGCAAAGACAGACAGACACAGACAAATGGACACACATACAGACAAATACGGACAGACAGACAGAGAGTAATGCTTCAGAAATGAGAAGTGTGTTTTCTGCTGCTGTCTTCACTTTTGATGCACAGTGAGCACAAAACACACTGACAGAATGGTGTCAAATCTGCTGCACAGAAGTGTGTGTGTGTGTGTGTGTGTGTGTGTGTGTGTGTGTGTGTGTGTGCGTGCGTGCGTGCGTGCGTGCGTGCGTGCGTGTGTGTGTGTACCTGTTATACACACACACGTGCGCAAAAGAGAACTATTTTTGTGACTGTGTTTCGGTCTCAAGCTGTTAATTAGCAACAGAGCCAAAATTAGCACACAGATGTTGTGCGTTTAAGGACACAAATGATTCCCCATCAAAGAGTTTCTGCTCAGTAAAGAGATCTGAAGACCGTCACGTATTAAACTTCATCTAAATGTGTAGATCTGACCCCTCCTGACCGTTTATCTGACTGATTTAACATTCAGTCGCTCTACTTATGTTAAACCCTAAAGTCATGCCTGAATCTCTCTACAGATCAACTCCTGTTATCAGACTGAAAAAAATGTGTTTTAATAATTCATGCAATGATGGTATCTGCACAAACCCATCTTAATGGAATACTTGATTGTGATTGGTCAATCAAACAAATATATGACATCTGTATAATGGAAAAACTGTCATTGACAGTGAATCCTGTGCTGTGCTCTCTCTCTCTCTCTCTCTCTCTCTCTCTCTCTCTCTCTCTCTCTCTCTCTCTTTTACATAATCAAAGTTTGTTAGTTTAGCTTTTACAATGAATAATTCAGGTCTGTTTATTAATTTATTTGTAATGTAGTCTTGTGTTATTCTGGGATTAGTTTGATGTAATGACTTCTTATTTTCTCTCTCATACACAAGTGAAGACTCTTCTTCATTGATGTTGTAATGGATTTAAAGAGTCAAGCTTAAAAGTTCAGCACAATCACTGCTTGTCCCAAAACATCACATTAACCACATTAACATCACACTTGAAATGAAATAAACTGTTGACTTAGAGCACAAATTAAGGACTGAAATCTGATTTGTGAATCTGATGCGTCTGGTTGATCTGATGGTTTTGGTGTGGCCAATTGAAATATCAGGTCATCATACTGTACTGTAGGGTGTGGGCAAACTTAATAAATTGATTATGATTATGATATTTTAAATGAAGATATAAAATCCTGAAGTGTGTATTTTTACTCAGTTTATTTGTTTGTGTATTTATTATGTTGATCATCTGCAGTGGAACGACTTCAGTTTATTAGCACTACTGGTTTGCCCCAAATCACTAAACTAATTCAGGCCAGTAATTACTGAGTTTTCATAAAGTCATGCTAATAAAAGTACGGTGAAGATCCGTGAATAACTTTGATCTAAACAGTAAACAGATACGTCTGCATCATTAGCAGTGAGCTAAATAACTGCTCAACCCTGGAGACTTACATGAGAGGATCTGGAAAGTCTCAATAGGATTTGATTTCTTCTTTTTCTTCTGTTAACTAACTAACTAACTGCTCAGGTTGGTGTGCAGAATGTCATGAAACAATCACTCATCAACTGTTTTTAGATTAGCTGATCCTGATATTAAAATGAAACTGAATCCCATCAGAGAACACTTGTGTAACAGATGTCTGTGATTTTCTTCTTGTGTTTCAGGGAATATCGGAGGAGTTTTATGCTTTTGTTGCTCTGGCTGGAGGCAGATGAGTGGCAACAGTGTCATGAAAGGTAAGATTAACATCTGATCTCTAATCTAAATGTGTATGTCCAATGAATCCTCTCATGTTGATTTTGGTATTTAACTTCACACAGGTAGCTAGCTTAAACATTAGGAAGCATCCATCATGATGTTGAGTGTTTTCATGGTGCCGAGTGTGTCTCAGTTTTTTTGAATTGGCACTTCACAGTTGTGAGTCATTACACGCATCAGATGACAACAGACACACAGACAAAATCAACTGAGCAAAGATAAAGGCCAGTGTTTGAGAAGCTACTTTGAAACTGTATTTGGACAAGCAACTTTTTTAGCTACAAGCTACTTATCAGTTTAAGTACTTAAGCTAACTAAAACATAGTTAGCTGCACAACAATGAACTATTAGAAGTTAAGGCATTGCAGGTTCATCACAACAGAACATAGCATTAGGCTGTAATAAAACATCTACTTGCTGGAAAAAAGTATTAAACCACTGGAAAAGTCACACTATTTTAAAAGCAACCGAACCATCAAACTACAGAAACACGTAGTTTAGCTAGTAGCATCATTACTTGTAGTTAACTACTCACTCCCCAACACTTGAGATAACAACAGAGAAGACAGTTAGTAACCCAGTTTTTGTTTTTAAAAGTAAAGTTGAACTTGGGGCTCGAGCCCTGGCCTCAGGTTCGCTCTTCTTTCTGAAAGTTCCTTTAGCATGAATTATTAAGACTGAATGTACATGCCAAGTAGTGAAACTCCAGCAAGACTGTATAGTTGCTATAAGCACCACAATTTTCACTTGAGTTTTGGATAATCTTAGACACAATATGTGGGATTTTATCACTTTTTCAAAACAAAGGTCAACTCTTCCCTCGCCAGCATTGCCAGCCAGCGATTTTTTATTATTTTCACAAAAGTTTAATGCCTTCCAGAAAATGTTGTTCTATAAATATATAAACATACAATTAAATGAAAGAACAGACCATCTGCTTTAAAAAACATCTCATCCTACCTTCATTTGTTTTCTTTTTATCACCTCTGAAATATGTTTGGGTTTCTTCAAAAATACAACATTTTGAGTAAAAGCTGAGATAACTGCATTTTTGTGAAGGACTTTAGTTATAGATCAGATGTAATCACTCTCTGGTCTGTAATGTAATCACTCTCTGGTCGGTGATGTAATCACTCTCTGGTCGGTGATGTAATCACTCTCTGGCCGGTGATGTAATCACTCTCTGGTCGGTGATGTAATCACTCTCTGGTCGGTGATGTAATCACTCTCTGGTCGGTGATGTAATCACTCTCCGGTCGGTGATGTAATTACTCTCCGGTCGGTCAGTGATGTAATCACTCTCCAGTCTGTGATGTAATCACTCTCCGGTCTGTGATGTAATCACTCTCCGGTCGGTGATGTAATCACTCTCCGGTCGGTGATGTAATCACTCTCTGGTCGGTGATGTAATCACTCTCTGGTCGGTGATGTAATCACTCTCTGGTCGGTGATGTATACACTCTCTGGCCGGTGATGTAATCACTCTCTGGTCGGTGATGTAATCACTCTCTGGTCTGTGATGTAATCACTCTCTGGTCGGTGATGTAATCACTCTCTCTGGTCGGTGATGTATACACTCTCTGGCCGGTAATGTAATCACTCTCTGGTCGGTGATGTAATCACTCTCTGGTCTGTGATGTAATCACTCTCCGGTCGGTGATGTAATCACTCTCCGGTCGGTGATGTAATCACTCTCCGGTCGGTGATGTAATCACTCTCTGGTCTGTGATGTAATCACTCTCCGGTCGGTGATGTAATCACTCTCCGGTCGGTGATGTAATCACTCTCCGGTCGGTGATGTAATCACTCTCTGGTCGGTGATGTAATCACTCTCTGGTCGGTGATGTAATCACTCTCTGGCCGGTGATGTAATCACTCTCTGGCCGGTGATGTAATCACTCTCTGGTCGGTGATGTAATCACTCTCTGGTCGGTGATGTAATCACTCTCTGGTCGGTGATGTAATCACTCTCCGGTCGGTGATGTAATTACTCTCCGGTCGGTCAGTGATGTAATCACTCTCCAGTCTGTGATGTAATCACTCTCCGGTCTGTGATGTAATCACTCTCCGGTCGGTGATGTAATCACTCTCCGGTCGGTGATGTAATCACTCTCTGGTCGGTGATGTAATCACTCTCTGGTCGGTGATGTAATCACTCTCTGGTCGGTGATGTATACACTCTCTGGCTGGTGATGTATTCACTCTCTGGTCGGTGATGTAATCACTCTCTGGTCTGTGATGTAATCACTCTCTGGTCGGTGATGTAATCACTCTCTCTGGTCGGTGATGTAATCACTCTCTCTGGTCGGTGATGTATACACTCTCTGGCCGGTGATGTAATCACTCTCTGGTCTGTGATGTAATCACTCTCCGGTCGGTGATGTAATCACTCTCCGGTCGGTGATGTAATCACTCTCCGGTCGGTGATGTAATCACTCTCCGGTCGGTGATGTAATCACTCTCCGGTCGGTGATGTTATCACTCTCTGGTCGGTGATGTAATCACTTTCTGGGCTGTGATGTAATCACTCCCTGGTCTGTGATGTAATCACTCTCTGATCTGTTATGTAATCACTCTCTCTGGTCGGTGATGTTATCACTCTATGGTCGGTGATATAATCACGCTCTGGTCTGTGATGTAATCACTCTCTGGTCTGTGATGTAATCACTCTCTGGTCTGTGATGTTATCACTCTCTGGTCTGTGATGTAATCACTCTCTGGTCTGTGATGTAATCACTCTCTGATCTGTGATGTAATCACTCTCTCTGGGCGGTGATGTTATCACTCTCTGGTCGGTGATATAATCACTCTCTGGTCGGTGATGTAATCACTCTCCGGTCGGTGATGTAATTACTCTCCGGTCGGTCAGTGATGTAATCACTCTCCAGTCTGTGATGTAATCACTCTCCGGTCGGTGATGTAATCACTCTCCGGTCGGTGATGTAATCACTCTCTGGTCGGTGATGTAATCACTCTCTGGTCGGTGATGTAATCACTCTCTGGTCGGTGATGTATACACTCTCTGGCCGGTGATGTAATCACTCTCTGGTCGGTGATGTAATCACTCTCTGGTCTGTGATGTAATCACTCTCTGGTCGGTGATGTAATCACTCTCTCTGGTCGGTGATGTATACACTCTCTGGCCGGTAATGTAATCACTCTCTGGTCGGTGATGTAATCACTCTCTGGTCTGTGATGTAATCACTCTCTGGTCGGTGATGTAATCACTCTCTCTGGTCGGTGATGTATACACTCTCTGGCCGGTAATGTAATCACTCTCTGGTCAGTGATGTAATCACTCTCTGGTCTGTGATGTAATCACTCTCCGGTCGGTGATGTAATCACTCTCCGGTCGGTGATGTAATCACTCTCCGGTCGGTGATGTAATCACTCTCCGGTCGGTGATTTAATCACTCTCTGGTCGGTGATGTTATCACTCTCTGGTCGGTGATGTAATCACTTTCTGGGCTGTGATGTAATCACTCCCTGGTCTGTGATGTAATCACTCTCTGATCTGTTATGTAATCACTCTCTCTGGTCGATGATGTTATCACTCTATGGTCGGTGATATAATCACGCTCTGGTCTGTGATGTAATCACTCTCTGGTCTGTGATGTAATCACTCTCTGGTCTGTGATGTTATCACTCTCTGGTCTGTGATGTAATCACTCTCTGGTCTGTGATGTAATCACTCTCTGATCTGTGATGTAATCACTCTCTCTGGGCGGTGATGTTATCACTCTCTGGTCGGTGATATAATCACTCTCTGGTCGGTGATGTAATCACTCTCCGGTCGGTGATGTAATTACTCTCCGGTCGGTCAGTGATGTAATCACTCTCCAGTCTGTGATGTAATCACTCTCCGGTCGGTGATGTAATCACTCTCCGGTCGGTGATGTAATCACTCTCTGGTCGGTGATGTAATCACTCTCTGGTCGGTGATGTAATCACTCTCTGGTCGGTGATGTATACACTCTCTGGCCGGTAATGTAATCACTCTCTGGTCGGTGATGTAATCACTCTCTGGTCTGTGATGTAATCACTCTCTGGTCGGTGATGTAATCACTCTCCGGTCGGTGATGTAATCACTCTCCGGTCGGTGATGTAATCACTCTCCGGTCGGTGATGTAATCACTCTCCGGTCGGTGATGTTATCACTCTCTGATCTGTGATGTAATCACTCTCTGGTCGGTGATGTAATCACTCTCCGGTCGGTGATGTAATCACTCTCCGGTTGGTGATGTAATCACTCTCCGGTCAGTGATGTAATCACTCTCTGGTCGGTGATGTTATCACTCTCTGGTCGGTGATGTAATCACTTTCTGGGCTGTGATGTAATCACTCCCTGGTCTGTGATGTAATCACTCTCTGATCTGTTATGTAATCACTCTCTCTGGTCGGTGATGTTATCACTCTCTGGTTGGTGATATAATCACGCTCTGGTCTGTGATGTAATCACTCTCTGGTCTGTGATGTAATCACTCTCTGGTCTGTGATGTTATCACTCTCTGGTCTGTGATGTAATCACTCTCTGGTCTCTGATGTAATCACTCTCTGATCTGTGATGTAATCACTCTCTCTGGGCGGTGATGTTATCACTCTCTGGTCGGTGATATAATCACTCTCTGGTCTGTGATGTAATCACTCTCTGGTCTGTGATGTAATCACTCTCTGGTCGGTGATGTTATTACTGAAGTGATTTACATTAACTCTTTCCCCGCCATTGACGAGATATCTCGTCAATTAAGAGAAAACGCTTCCCCGCCAATGACGAGATTTTCCGTCTTTCCGCAATACCTCTATTATCACAAAAATTGAATTATCTCTGCTTTTTGCTCAAAATATGGTGTTTTTGCAAAAACCTAACCCATATTCAAAAGCTGATTTCAGAAGAACCACTAAAGGTAGGATGAAACGGTTTTTTTTTGTTTGAAAGCAGAGGGTCTGTTCTTTCTTTTGGTATATTGTATGTTTATATATTTAAAGAAGAACATTTTCTGGAAGGCATTAAACTTTGGTGAAAATCATGAAAAACGCTGGCGCTGGCTGGCAACTTTTTTTAAAAACGCTGGTTGTGAAAGAGTTAAGGGTTGAAGTTTTGCAGCTGGACTTGAAATGTATAATGTGTTACTATGCTTGCATTTAGATGTATAGTGATTTTATTATGAGAGCTGTTTAACTGTATTATAATATAATAGATGATAAATCTGAATGTGTGTTTGGGCCTGATAGATAAAAATAGCCAGGAATTTTTTTTTATTAATATTATTGAAAACCTGTGCCATGTGTCTGACTGTAGGTCCGGTCCGACTCGGAGAGTGTTGTGTGGCTGTGCTTCAGGTTTCCAGATGCATTACCAGCTGGTGGCAACCGAGTGTAAGTCCATTGAATGTTAGAAACACTCACACGCCTGCACGTTAAATTATATTTATATGACATTTTCCACTGTTGTCCTATATAAGATAAAAGCCTTTGATATATTGTAGTCATTTTGTGTGTTGTATATTGTTGGTTTATGGTTAGGGATATTGTTAGAAGTGTAATTACATGCAGATCATTTAAATTGAAGTACAATATAACCACATGCATGAACACAATCTTTACACCATTGTAAGAATCATTTAAACATGTAGCCATCTTAAGGCTGTAAACAGGAGTTCAGGGTTTGTCTGGTAAGCAGGTTCACATCAACCTCTGCTGGTAGATGCTGTAACTACATCACTTCATAGATAAAGTATGGAAGAGGGAAAAAAAACATCTTAAAAGTCATTAGAATGTGAGATTTTTATTTGGCCATAATCCTCTTCTGTAAAAAGCAAGGATAGTTACATGTGCATATTTTTGCAGATAATCCACATGAACTTCAAATGTTTTTCACAAGACATCAGACATTTTTTAGTTTTAAATATATTTTTGTCTGATCCAGATTCATGACATATAGTATGTCTGTATCTATGAGTTATTAAGTCTGTAAATGTCATTAGTCAACAGATGTTATTTCAGCTGTATTATACACTGTGTGGTGTAGTTGCTCTGTTGGGTTCTGTTCACATTATGAATCAGTTTTAAGAGTGAACTTGATGTTGTGTAGTTAGATGCATTTACAGAGATGTGTTTTTTGTGCGATTCTGTAAGATATTTTGTGACATTTGTGTTTATGATGTCAGCGTTGGTGGCGTTGAGTTTTTAGTTTTCAGAAATGAAAAGCATAAGAACAGCAGCAGCAATAGTTGAATGTGTCAGTCACAGCTTTAGAAATGTTAAGAGTTGCTTGGAGTGATTGTCTTCACTACACTCAGAGTAAAAGCCTGTCTGAATCATGTGATAAACCTCAGAAATAAGCTTCTCATTGTTAAATCACAATGTTGCTTATCCTACTGAATATGTGATGTAGCAGAAGACATTCATCTGTCTAATAGATTCAATCAAAAGTTATTTACATTCCATTACATCACTGAATACTGAAATAAGACATGATTTGTTTTGTTTGTGTCTGATGGTTGGCAAACACAAGGAACTGAAGAAGATATTACACACACGCACGCAGGCACGCACGCACGCACGCACACACACACACACACACACACAGTATTATACACATTGAGTTTTGAACAAAACACTTGATCCTGAACTTAAGTGTGTTCTCAAACAAACAATGAGTGCATAGTCAAACATTTAATACAATTCATTTCTGTATTATACTGAAATTTAAATACTGAACAAATTCAAACTGGATTTTAAAAACCACCGGAGAGAACCAAACCGCCCATCAAAACCTGATAATTTGTTATGTTTATATGAAAGTGACATGATTGTGAAGTATGGTAACTGATACTTTAAATGTGACCTCTGCATTTAACCATTCCAGTGAGTAGTGAACACAACTGATATGAAGGATAATTATTATTAAGCACAAAATATCATTCACAAAATGTTGATTATTATCAGAAAACACAGAATCCAGCGATAGACGGATTGCATTGTTGAGTTAAATAAACACTGCTGTGTCCACACTGCTAAAAGGGTCTTATTGAAGAAACCCAAACACATTTCTGTTGATATTATACGTAAAGGATATTCTTGGATTCTGTCCTGTGTGCTTTATTAAATGCTGTCAATATATATACAGATTACAATATACACAATTAAAGGTGCTTCACAATGCCATAGAAGAACTTTTAACATCTAAAGTTCACCTGTGACCTGTCATCATTATTTCCACCAGCAGATGTCAGTGTATATCTGCGTGCATGCGTGGATGTGTGTGACTAAGAAATGTTGTACAAAGTACAACATTAGTATTCAAAGTACAAACTTCATAAAAGATGTGACCATAATATCAAATAAACAAAAACAACAATGACTTAATGACCATTGGCCCAATACTGTTTCCAACATCACTGTAATAATCACTGTATACTCAACATTACACTTGAAAATCTGCAATGTTACCAAAACTTTGACAGTCATGAAACTCCTTCTTTCTGTTATCTGATTGGTCTTTCACAAAGATTGCTGGGTAGTTGACTTGTGTGACGTCTGCAGCAGTCTGGGTGGCGCTCGCGAGCACACCTCTGAGTAATAAAATGACTAATGAGACCATTACGAACCCATTTGGGACAGGGCCGATAAGTATTCCTCAGGCGCATAAACATAAAAAATGAAGTGTTTTGTTGCAAAATGAGATAACTCCGTTTTTTTTTATAAATCTCGTTTTTTGGTTGTGCATTCCAGTTAATATCAATTCAACTGCAGTTGGTTTGTTTTGATTTAAACCTTCATAACTTAAAAAATACAGCTAAGTAGCACCATAAAACAAAATAATACAGGGTTCCCGCGGGGTCTTAAAAAGTCTTAAAAAGTCAAAAATTCAGAATGTTAAATTTAAGGCCTTAAAAAGTCTTAAAAACGGCCAGATTTTTATCATAGGTCTTAAATTTAATTTACCCAAGTCTTAAAATTTCTTACCTCCGTTCATTCCCGAAAAGCGTTGTCCGCAGAAAATAAAATAGTATTGTAAAACGCTGAAGAGCTAATCAGTGGCGGAGGCAGAAAGATGGGTGGGTCTCTAAAAAAGAATCCGGCGTCCGCACTTTGTCGTAATCCACACAAATCGTGCCATTAGCTATATTACAGGTATTGTCTGACTGTATACTGTGGGCTGGGCAAGAAACAAACCTTAAACTTAGTTTTGTGTAAGCAAAAATCTTTTCTGGGTTAATTTAACCAACTAGCCCGTGGCTTCTCTGAGTATTCGCCAGGTTCTGAAACATAGAGGACCCAGAAGCAGAAAAAAAATCAACTTTATTGAAAATCAACTTAAACAGTCGGGCCGACGAGTCACAAGCCACCAACAGCGAGTCAACTTTAGTGTTACAGAGTTTATACTTTGGAGGATTTTGTTTACCTCACTGCTCAAAGCGCGTTTACTTATTTGACTCTAATATTGCTCTCTGCTGCAATGCACTCGAACCTAACGCGCTTCCCCTTCAGCTCTCAACAAACAGCAGCGATTGGCGGACGGAAAGCAAGAAAGTACCGTAATAAACCATATATTGCCAAAAAGCGCAATTGTCTTCTTTTAGGAACAATTCAAACTTTTTCATGGCGCAAATGCTTCAGGAGTTATGGTTAAATGAATAGCGGTAGAATCGGAGCGTTTCTTAATCTGAAGGCTTTATCCTCCGGAGGTCGAATAGGAAGGCTGCTGCAGACATTATCAAACCTGGTTTATTAGTTAAGTTAACTGAGCATTACATTCGCAAGTCATAATAAGCATATTACAACAATTTACGATTAACTAAAAATAATAATCAATATTTTAAAGTTAATTTTAATGTTAATATTCTGAAATAAGACCTAGAAATGCAACCTCCGGCTATAGCCTTCGGATTGAGAAACGGTCTTCGTGGATAACGTTAGCAACACATAATAAACCACGAACAGCCTTTTAATGGTCAATTTCATTTTTTTAAAGCAGATAAACATGCATAAACATTATGGGGTGGTTTCCTGGACAGGGATTAGTTTAAGACAGGACTAGGCCGTAGTTTAAGTGATCTCTTATTAGTGGACTTTATTTGTCAAAAAACATTGTTGATAGAATTTTATAAAAATACTACTTGCACATATTAGTGTGATATATAAATATTGTAAATCAATGCATTTCTTGATTATTAATTAAGAAAAATCACAGCTCTTTGCCTCTAACTCAATGTATTTCAATGGCTCACTATGAGCTTCCTGGAACTAACTGAAGTCTCTATGAATCACGTGACGGCCGAGCTTTTTGGACTTCCATTGTCAGTCTCTTCCTAAAGGGCTATGGATTGAATTTGTCGTCGCAAACACTCGTGGTCTAATAGGGTTAAGCATAATGTATTTCCGTGTATTTTGAGTATTTGTTTTAATAGTGTGTTTATTTTATATTTTTCTATTACTGAATCCATAAAAATAGAACGTTTTGAGAATTTCTGAGATCATTCGAATGCTTCTAGTAATGTGTCGTGTTGGTCTTAAATTTTACTCATAATGGTCTTAAAAGGTCTTAAAAAGGTCTTAAATTTAACTTGCTGAAACCTGCAAGAACCCTGATAATAACATGATAACATAATAATAAACATGTTTTGACAAAAATGTTAAAAACGGATTTATCTCGTTTTGCAACAAAACTCTGCATATATATATTGAGCCAATACCGTTCAACATATAATAAAGTAGGTGTGCATATTTCTGTGTTAAAGAAATGATGGCGCACCAAGAAGTTTAAAAGCACATTTATGGCAAAAAGCGACATTTGATTTATTACAGTATGGTGATTAAGATTTGTGGTTAGATTATGGTGATTAATAATGCAGATGCTACAGGATGTAAAATCAACAGAAAAACTTGTTTATACATGATATCAACTAAAGCAACTTAACAAATTCATTGTTTCCACGATCCGCTTTTACACAACGATAACAAATGATACATAATCAAAACCTACTGATTAAACTATAAACATCTACATGCACCCACAGAACCCAGTAAACACAAAGAACTAGTTAGGTAAATCTGGGTTTTATAACTGTATAGACTTTACAGTTTATTAACTCTCCATTAACTGTAGCTGGAGACGCTTCTCATAAAACAAACAATAAATTAAGTCAGTACTCAGACATGGTTGTTAACTGTAATATTTGACACAGTTGTGATCCACCAGGACACTTAACAACATCTCACGTGCACAAACACATACAGTATGCTGGTTTAGCGGGGTTGAACAATTGTGTGTCTTATTCTTCAATTAATATTTGGTAAAATCTGTGAAAACTTTCATGAAACCTGGTTTGCAGTGCCGTATCTCTGCAGCAGGTGGCAGTATGATCTCACTGATGATCTGTCTGCAACATGAAACCGTTGCTCTTTCCCAGTCGTCATCCGTTCTTCCATAAACGTGTGGAAAATCCAGTACAAGAATCTGCTGTGTGTGTGTGTGTGTGTGTGTGTTTACTAACCGTTTCTCAGCCATCTGTAGACTCTGTCAGAGACTGTAATGTCAGTCCTTTACTAATGTTCCTTACATTCTGTCCCTCCTCCTGTCTCTCCCTCGCTCTCTCTTCCTGTCTCTCTGCATTTTTCATCTTTTTGACTCAGTTTTGGTTATTGTATGGTTACATTATATCTGATCATTGTCTGATGCAACCTCCTGCAAACATTACTGCTGTACAGTGGAGTCTCTATTCAGCTCATTGGGTTTGAGGTTCGAGGTTTGGGAGATTGCGAGTTTATGCGCACACATTCTGCTGAATATTTGAGGCTGAAGTCTCTCCACGAGAGAATAATAACATCTCGTAGATTTTTCCAGTCTCCAATGAAAATGTAAGAGCTGTTTTGCTTTGCACCACAATGAGTTTGTGGACGGTTACCATAGCATTGCAATAGAGTTGCTAAGCTGTTTGGAGTGTTTTCTAGGGAGTTGCTATGCATTTGCTAGATGGTTCTGTTAAAGGGATATTGCCAAGGTGTTGCCGTGTAGTTGGCGAGTAGCAAAAATATTCTGCTCAAGTTTGATCACTTCAAAAAGTTACAGCACACTTCACCAGCTACGTTATTCAGGTGTCATTCATGTCTATGTCACATAAATCCCATTCACACAGCACTTTTATCCCAGAACATTTCCATAAAATTGGCAGAGAGCTTTCTGTGTGAACACAAACATGTTCTGGGACCGCTCCTGTTACGATGACTTATAGTAGTAACATTGCCTGTGTGAACAAAGGGCAGAAACATTGACGTAAGGGGCGTGCCGTAGTGAGGATGCGCTTGTTATCACAACAAGAAGTCATGGTTCAGCTCTTTGACACAGGGATTTAAACACAGATCAACATTCATGACGAGAAATGTCTGCAAACTGGACTGAACCAGGGACGGACTGGGGCTAAAAAACAGCCCTGGACTTTTTCCCAAATAGGCCCATCATCCGGCCATTCGCCCCTAGCCGTGCACAACAGACACAAGGATGTCCTGATACTATGCCACAATACTGTCAGACTATTAGACAAGGATATTTAATATTTTGTCCATGTCATATTAAACTTTGATGTATAATAAGGCTGTGAATAATGAAAATAGCTAGGCCTATTAATTTTGTCTGTACAGCTTTCACAAACAACCACCAGGTCTTTGCCAATTCCACAATACTAAACACAAATATGAAAGACAAGGAAAAACTGTACTCTGATGGAAGACAGACAGAAAGTGCAAGCTAGGATTTTTTGGTTAAACTAATATTTGGTCAATTATTTAGCCCCCTTTCTTAATAGCACGTTTAGAGTGGTTGCAATGCATGCCTGATAATTACCCGTTTAATTCAATACCTTAGTCTTCATTGTAGCAGAAAATGTGAGCTCACTACAACCTCTCATATACAATAAAGTCAATGAAAGAAATGAAAACCAATGCAATACGATTAATGTCCACCCACAGACTGTTTTTAAACGGGGTTGGATAAATATTTTTTGCTTTGATGTGTGTGATTTTGGTTAGATGACAGTTACAGTTTGACAAGAGTTTACAGTTTGACAAAAGCAAAATGTTTTGTTTTATTGCGACTGTATACAAATTTAAGCAAACACTTTGCCGTTTGAATTATGTCCCATATGAACAAAATGACATGTATTGTTTTTATGTTTCCACTTTTCAATCGCGCCCGCGCCTCTCTCTCACACACACACACACACACGCGCGTGCGCACACACTCACATCACGTCTTTCTCTTACACTAGTTGCGCATTACGTTTTTCACGCGAGTTTTGTTTATTTTTATATCGTGTATATTATATTATAATGTCACGTGTCCTGCTACTGGCACTTAGCTCTTGCTGATGTGAAGTTAACTCGGTCTGTCCCTCATCATGACCAGGCTGTGGATGCTCAGGCTCGCAAACATAGATGCTCGCGAATTCCGGGAATCCGTGGACCAATCACGACTAGTAGGCCGACTCTTCTTCCTTGTTTTTTTACACGTAGCAGCATATAAGTGATCGTATTAGTGCCTCTGCTGTTGGCTGTTCATATTTATTAGACTTTTTTGCCATCGGCCGGGGCGACGGCCCTCCGTTGAACGGCCGTTCTGGACTTTTCCAGAACGCACAGATTGCCAATCCGTCCCTGGACTGAACTATCTTAGTGTAAACTAAAATTCAAGAGGTAGGTTTTTTCAAGAAATAAACAGATAATAAGCAAACTTCAGAGACTGCGGAAAAAATCTACCAAGCGTCACGTGTCGTTACGAGATCTTTACTCCATGTGTGTGAACGCACGCACAGATTCTGTAAAATTCCGAAAACCAAAATCAAATGATCCATTTTCCATGTATTTTTGTTATCTCTATGTGAAAAGTGTTAAAGTATATTCTTTAATGCTTTAGGTTAGAAGTTTGGAAGTTTAAGGGGCAGATCACACAGAACGTGTTTATGGCAGTGAAAGGCGCACCTATTTAATTGTTTTTTTATGGGCACTGATCATTTTGCGTGCTGTTTATGCACCCAAACACCTTACATTTTTGCCGCCTGCTGCACTTGCATTTTTGCAGGAGCGATCTGAGCACCTAAAGTTGAAAAGCAGAAAATCGCCCATTCGCGTTTTTATCTTTTGTACATTCAAATGAGGGGAGAGGCGAGCCTTTCACTGTGGTGACAGAAGTTTACAGTGGTTCGAGGTCAGAGCAAGTGCCCTCTTTTAAAAGTTTCTGCTAATATGACAACAAACCAAAGTTTCAAGAAAACTCACACTTTAATCCTTGACTGACAGGACAGCTGATGGTTCGATGGTTGCCTAGCAACATAAAAGCCACAGCACACTGCTTTTTAAAGTAACCAAAAAAGGTAGTGCGGCGCGGTTTGCATTTGATCCGTTGTGTTAGGAGATCGACCCTTCATGTTAGGAGTTTGACCCTCCGTGTTAGGAGTTTGACCCTTCGTGTTAGGAGTTTGATACCTCATATTCTGAGATTAACCCTTCGTGTTAGGAGTTTGACCCTTCGTGTTAGGAGTTTGACACCTCGTATTCTGAGTTTAACCCTTCGTGTTAGGAGTTTGACCCTTCGTGTTAGGAGTTTGACCCTTTGTGTTAGGAGTTTGACACCTCGTATTCTGAGTTTAACCCTTCGTGTTAGGAGTTTGACCCTTCATGTTAGGAGTTTGACCCTTCGTGTTAGGAGTTTGACCCTTCGTGTTAGGAGTTTGACCCTTCGTGTTAGGAGTTTGACACCTCGTATTCTGAGTTTAACCCTTCGTGTTAGGAGTTTGACCCTCCGTGTTAGGAGTTTGACCCTTCGTGTTAGGAGTTTGATACCTCATATTCTGAGATTAACCCTTCGTGTTAGGAGTTTGACCCTTCGTGTTAGGAGTTTGACCCTTCGTGTTAGGAGTTTGACACCTCGTATTCTGAGTTTAACCCTTCGTGTTAGGAGTTTGACCCTTCGTGTTAGGAGTTTGACCCTTTGTGTTAGGAGTTTGACACCTCGTATTCTGAGTTTAACCCTTCGTGTTAGGAGTTTGACCCTTCATGTTAGGAGTTTGACCCTTCGTGTTAGGAGTTTGACCCTTCGTGTTAGGAGTTTGACACCTCATATTCTGAGATTAACCCTTCGTGTTAGGAGTTTGACCCTTCGTGTTAGGAGTTTGACCCTTCGTGTTAGGAGTTTGACACCTCGTATTCTGAGTTTAACCCTTCGTGTTAGGAGTTTGACCCTTCGTGTTAGGAGTTTGACCCTTTGTGTTAGGAGTTTGACACCTCGTATTCTGAGTTTAACCCTTCGTGTTAGGAGTTTGACCCTTCATGTTAGGAGTTTGACCCTTCGTGTTAGGAGTTTGACCCTTCGTGTTAGGAGTTTGACCCTTCGTGTTAGGAGTTTGACCCTTCGTGTTAGGAGTTTGACCCTCCGTGTTAGGAGTTTGACCCTTCGTGCTAGGAGTTTGACCCTTCATGTTAGGAGTTTGACCCTCCGTGTTAGGAGTTTGACCCTCCGTGTTAGGAGTTTGACCCTTCGTGTTAGGAGTTTGACCCTTCGTGTTAGGAGTTTGACCCTTCGTGTTAGGAGTTTGACACCTCGTATTCTGAGATTAACCCTTCGTGTTAGGAGTTTGACCCTTCGTGTTAGGAGTTTGACACCTCATATTCTGAGATTAACCCTTCGTGTTAGGAGTTTGACCCTTCGTGTTAGGAGTTTGACCCTTCGTGTTAGAAGTTTGACCCTTCGTATTCGGAGTTTAACCCTTTGTGTTAGGAGTTTGACCCTTCGTGTAAGGAGTTTGACCCTTCATGTTAGGAGTTTGACCCTCCGTGTTAGGAGTTTGACCCTCCGTGTTAGGAGTTTGACCCTCCGTGTTAGGAGTTTGACCCTTCGTGTTAGGAGTTTGACCCTTCGTGTTAGGAGTTTGACCCTTCGTGTTAGGAGTTTGACACCTCATATTCTGAGTTTAACCCTCCGTGTTAGGAGTTTGACCCTTCGTGCTAGGAGTTTGACCCTTCATGTTAGGAGTTTGACCCTTCGTGTTAGGAGTTTGACCCTCCGTGTTAGGAGTTTGACCCTTCGTGCTAGGAGTTTGACCCTTCATGTTAGGAGTTTGACCCTCCGTGTTAGGAGTTTGACCCTCCGTGTTAGGAGTTTGACCCTTCGTGTTAGGAGTTTGACCCTTCGTGTTAGGAGTTTGACACCTCGTATTCTGAGATTAACCCTTCGTGTTAGGAGTTTGACCCTTCGTGTTAGGAGTTTGACACCTCATATTCTGAGATTAACCCTTCGTGTTAGGAGTTTGACCCTTCGTGTTAGGAGTTTGACCCTTCGTGTTAGAAGTTTGACCCTTCGTATTCGGAGTTTAACCCTTTGTGTTAGGAGTTTGACCCTTCGTGTAAGGAGTTTGACCCTTCATGTTAGGAGTTTGACCCTCCGTGTTAGGAGTTTGACCCTCCGTGTTAGGAGTTTGACCCTCCGTGTTAGGAGTTTGACCCTTCGTGTTAGGAGTTTGACCCTTCGTGTTAGGAGTTTGACCCTTCGTGTTAGGAGTTTGACCCTTCGTGTTAGGAGTTTGACACCTCATATTCTGAGTTTAACCCTCCGTGTTAGGAGTTTGACCCTTCGTGCTAGGAGTTTGACCCTTCATGTTAGGAGTTTGACCCTTCGTGTTAGGAGTTTGACCCTTCGTGTTAGGAGTTTGACCCTTCGTGTTAGGAGTTTGATACCTCATATTCTGAGTTTAACCCTCCGTGTTAGGAGTTTGACCCTTCGTGTTAGGAGTTTGACCCTTTGTGTTAGGAGTTTGACACCTCGTATTCTGAGTTTGACCCTCCGTGTTAGGAGTTTGACCCTTCGTGCTAGGAGTTTGACCCTTCATGTTAGGAGTTTGACCCTCCGTGTTAGGAGTTTGACCCTCCGTGTTAGGAGTTTGACCCTTCGTGTTAGGAGTTTGACCCTTCGTGTTAGGAGTTTGACACCTCGTATTCTGAGATTAACCCTTCGTGTTAGGAGTTTGACACCTCATATTCTGAGATTAACCCTTCGTGTTAGGAGTTTGACCCTTCGTGTTAGGAGTTTGACCCTTCGTGTTAGAAGATTGACCCTTCGTATTCGGAGTTTAACCCTTTGTGTTAGGAGTTTGACCCTTCGTGTAAGGAGTTTGACCCTTCATGTTAGGAGTTTGACCCTCCGTGTTAGGAGTTTGACCCTCCGTGTTAGGAGTTTGACCCTCCGTGTTAGGAGTTTGACCCTTCGTGTTAGGAGTTTGACCCTTCGTGTTAGGAGTTTGACCCTCCGTGTTAGGAGTTTGACCCTCCGTGTTAGGAGTTTGACCCTCCGTGTTAGGAGTTTGACCCTTCATGTTAGGAGTTTGACCCTCCGTGTTAGGAGTTTGACCCTCCGTGTTAGGAGTTTGACCCTCCGTGTTAGGAGTTTGACCCTTCGTGTTAGGAGTTTGACCCTTCGTGTTAGGAGTTTGACCCTTCGTGTTAGGAGTTTGACACCTCGTATTCTGAGATTAACCCTTCGTGTTAGGAGTTTGACACCTCATATTCTGAGATTAACCCTTCGTGTTAGGAGTTTGACCCTTCGTGTTAGGAGTTTGACCCTTCGTGTTAGAAGTTTGACCCTTCGTGTTAGGAGTTTGACCCTTCGTGTTAGGAGTTTGACACCTCGTATTCTGAGATTAACCCTTCGTGTTAGGAGTTTGACACCTCATATTCTGAGATTAACCCTTCGTGTTAGGAGTTTGACCCTCCGTGTTAGGAGTTTGACCCTCCGTGTTAGGAGTTTGACCCTCCGTGTTAGGAGTTTGACCCTTCGTGTTAGGAGTTTGACCCTTCGTGTTAGGAGTTTGACACATCGTATTCTGAGATTAACCCTTCGTGTTAGGAGTTTGACACCTCATATTCTGAGATTAACCCTTCGTGTTAGGAGTTTGACCCTTCGTGTTAGGAGTTTGACCCTTCGTGTTAGAAGTTTGACCCTTCGTATTCGGAGTTTAACCCTTTGTGTTAGGAGTTTGACCCTTCGTGTAAGGAGTTTGACCCTTCATGTTAGGAGTTTGACCCTCCGTGTTAGGAGTTTGACCCTCCGTGTTAGGAGTTTGACCCTCCGTGTTAGGAGTTTGACCCTTCGTGTTAGGAGTTTGACCCTTCGTGTTAGGAGTTTGACCCTCCGTGTTAGGAGTTTGACCCTCCGTGTTAGGAGTTTGACCCTCCGTGTTAGGAGTTTGACCCTTCGTGTTAGGAGTTTGACACCTCGTATTCTGAGATTAACCCTTTGTGTTAGGAGTTTGACCCTTCGTGTTAGGAGTTTGACACCTCATATTCTGAGATTAACCCTTCGTGTTAGGAGTTTGACCCTTCGTGTTAGGAGTTTGACCCTTCGTGTTAGAAGTTTGACCCTTCGTATTCGGAGTTAAACTCCTCGTGTTAGGAGTTTGACCCTTCGTGTTAGAAGTTGATTCTTTGTGTTAGGAGTTTGATCCTTCATGTTTGAAGTTTGACCCTTCGTGTTACACTTCTCTTTGACCAGTTTGAAGAGTTTTTAGAGACAATACCTGGAAGAGAGGGCGAGAAGCAGAAGAGAAGATCAGGTTGTGAGTTAACGCTTGTATATTTAGCAGATTTTCTCCCTTAAATACAGTTAACCCCAAAAAATGAAACAGCCGGTAGAATTCCCCATGTTAGGCTGAAAAAATGGGTTACTTTAGCTCTTTGACAGATAGACAGACAAGCAGTGTTTTAAAATGTTTGGTACTTTAGATGTTGTTAGGATGGAGTTATTTACATCTTCTGAAATGACATGCTGTTCTATGAGGTTTATGAAAGCTTGTGATCATCATTTTCTCTCCCTCCCTCCCTCCCTCCCTCCCTCCCTCCCTCCCTCTCTCTCTTTCTCTATCTTTGTCGCTGTGGTGATAACAGCACCAATCGTCCCTTCACAGTTCGTAAACCTTCACCTTCAGCAGCTGACCTTTCCATAAATCCTACCCTGTGCTCCAAACGCATGCAAATAACACAAGGCCTGTGTTTTTCTCCCTGACATTTTTATGGTGATCGGTTCATTCGTCTGGCATCAATGTGCTGAGACAGAGATTCTAATGGATTCTAATGGATTTCTGAAGCAGAACGCAGTCGACCGGGCCACAGAGAGAGAGAGAGAGAGAGAGAGAGAGAGAGAGAGAGAGAGAGAGAGAGAGAGAGAGAGAGAGAGAGAGAGAGAGAGAGAGTTTTCTTCGTGAATGAACATAAAAATTAAGAAGAGAAGAGAGGAGAAAAGAGAAGAGACAAGACATACAGACAGGTATACAGACATAAACTCCTCAATTTCTGACATCTGGCCATGTGTCTGTACAGGCTTCTTCCATAGAGATGTTGCTGTTATCAGCACAGAAGCTGGAGTCTGTTATTTAGTCTGGTTAATCACTTCAAATACAGCAGTAGTGTAGGCAGAGTGTTTAAAAGACAAACCCTGGTATCAAACAGTAAGTGTCGGGTTGTGCTGTGTTTTGTAATCTGGTTGTGACGGTGTGTAATGTCTACTGTAGGTGGAATGCAAACAGTATGTTGATGGATGTACACCCACGACAGATAAAAATAGACACATGGTTAAGGATGACACGGATGACAATGAATTTTATGTTTGGAAACAACTTGATCTTCCTGCATCACGTGATACTGTACTCCCATTAACAGAATATTTGACCCTTCAGCTTGGGAGTTTGAAGCTCCCTTTTACTCCTCATCACTGATCCCAACAGAGTCCTGCAACGAGTCAGGTACCCGCGGGTACACGCATAAAAGTGTCTAAAACTGGTGGATTGTGACATTCCTAAAATTCACGGGTGGGGATCTGGGCAGATAATTAACTCCGTGCGGGTGGCCAGTAACGCAAATGAAAATATAAATGAAAATGTCTAAATTACCATTACACACGCAATATATGACATTTTGACCCATCACGTCACCACCACTGCTACAGTGTGACCTTTGTTGATGCTTCTCGTAGCCTAGTTGGAGCGAGCGTTGCATGAGTTGTATAGAAGATTTGCCGTTGATAGCCTGACACTGGGAACGTCTTCTCTTAGAAAGCAGTGCAAGACTTGTAGGAGCACAGCAGGTGTTGTGTAGGTAGGTTGTATTTTTTCTTTTTCTTTTTTCATTAATAGGTCTATTTGTCTATTATCAGGTTCCATAGCCTATTTAGGTGCCGATGGTAGGCTACTTGAATGGAGCAAAACAAAACGCACTTAAGCCTGTTTCCTTAGCCCATTCATGACGCTGTTGTGATGTTGAGAGGTATGAGATAAAAGATAAAGCACTTTAACTGGAAGGATTTTAGCGTATGTGGGTATGGGTCAGGTAATGGGCCAAATATTAACGGGTCTGGGCGGGTGCGGATTTAATTTTGAAATTATCACGGGTAACGGGTCAGATCTGGTGCTGAACTTTGCGGGTACGGGCAGACTACTGACCTACAGCAGATTTCCTTCAGCTAATTTCAGACCTTTAGTGGACTACTGACCTCTAATGGACTACTGATCTCTAGTGCACTATAGACCTCAATCGAACTATTGATCTTCAGTGGATTACTCCAGCCAATTTCAGACCTCTAGTAGCCTACTGACCTCCAGTGGACTACTGATCTCTAGTGCACTATAGTCGTCCAGTGGACTACTGCCCTTCAGAGGATTACCTACAGCCAATTTCAGACCTTTAGTGGACTACTGACCTCTAGCGGATTACAGATCTCTAGTGCAATATAGGCCTTAAGTGAACTATTGACCTTTACTAGATTTCCCTTCAGCCAATTTCAGACCTCTAGTGGCCTACTGACCTCCAGCGGACTACTGATCTCTAGTGCACTATAGTCGTCCAGTGGACTACTGCCCTTCAGGGGATTACCTTCAGCCAATTTCAGACCTCTAGTCGCCTACTGACCTCCAGTGGACTACTGATCTCTAGTGCACTATAGTCGTCCAGTGGACTACTGCCCTTCAGGGGATTACCTTCAGCCAATTTCAGACCTCTAGTCGCCTACTGACCTCCAGTGGACTACTGATCTCTAGTGCACTATAGTCGTCCAGTGGACTACTGCCCTTCAGGGGATTACCTACAGCCAATTTCAGACCTTTAGTGGACTACTGACCTCTAGCGGATTACAGATCTCTAGTGCAATATAGGCCTTAAGTGAACTATTGACCTTTACTAGATTTCCCTTCAGCCAATTTCAGACCTCTAGTGGCCTACTGACCTCCAGCGGACTACTGATCTCTAGTGCACTATAGTCGTCCAGTGGACTACTGCCCTTCAGGGGATTACCTTCAGCCAATTTCAGACCTCTAGTCGCCTACTGACCTCCAGTGGACTACTGATCTCTAGTACACTATAGACGCACAGCAGACTACTGACCTTCAGTGGATTACATTCAGACAATGTTCGACCTCTAGTGGCCTAGTGATCTCCAGCAGACAAGTGATCTCTAGGGCACTGTAGACATCTGCCGGACTACTGACCTTCAGTGGATTACCTACAGCCAATTTCAGACCTTTAGTGGACTACTGACCTCTAGCGGATTACAGATCTCTAGTGCAATATAGGCATTAAGTGAACTATTGACCTTTACTAGATTTCCCTTCAGCCAATTTCAGACCTCTAGTGGCCTACTGACCTCCAGCGGACTACTGATCTCTGGTGCACTATAGTCGTCCAGTGGACTACTGCCCTTCAGGGGATTACCTTCAGCCAATTTCAGACCTTTAGTGGACTACTGACCTCTAGCGGATTACAGATCTCTAGTGCAATATAGGCATTAAGTGAACTATTGACCTTTACTAGATTTCCCTTCAGCGAATTTCAGACCTCTAGTCGCCTACTGACCTCCAGCGGACTACTGATCTCTAGTGCAACATAGTTGTCCAGTGGACTACTGCCCTTCAGTGGATTACCTTCAGCCAATTTCAGACCTCTAGTGGACTACTGACCTCCAGCGGATTACAGATCTCTATTACACTATAGACCTCCGGCAGAGTACCTTCAGCCAATTTCTAACTTCTAGTGGCCTACTGATCTCCAGCTGACTACAGAAATCTGATGCATAAAGACCAGCAGTTGAATACTGACCTCTAGTGGATCAAAAACCTTCAGCAGACTGCTGACATCCAGTAGACGACTAACCTCTAGTGCTCTACTGCAATCCAGCAGATTAGTGCCCTCTGTGGACTACTAACTTCAAGTGCACTACTAACATCGAGCAGACTACTGACCTCCATCAAACTACAGACCTCCAGCGGACTACTTACCTGCAGCCAGTTAGTGATCTGTAGTGCACTATAGATCTCCAGTGAACTACTGATCACCAGTGGACTGTTAAGTTCCATCAAACTACAAACCTCCAGTGGACTTTTGACCTCCAGTTACCTTCAGCCAACTACTGACCTCTAGTGCACTTTGATCTTCAGCGGACTACTGATCTCTTGTGCACTATACACTTCCAGCAGACTACTCACCTCCAGTGGACTACTGACCTCCATCAAACTACAAACCTCCAGCAGACTACTTACCTCTTGTGGATTACTGACGTCTAGTGTACTACTGACATCCAGCAGACTACTGATCTCTTGTGCACTATTCACCTCCAGTGTTTTACTGACCTCCAGTGGACTATTGACCTCCAGCAGACTACTGACTTATAATAAACTACAGACCTCCAGTGGACTATTGACCTCCAGTGGACTACTGACCTTCAACAAGCTACAGACGTACAGTTTACCACGGACCTCTAGCAGACTACTGATCTCCCACCAATTATTGATATCTAGTGCACAAAAGACCTCCAGCAGACTACTGACCTTCTGTGGATTATTGCCCTCCATCAGACTACTGATCTTCAACAAAATACAGACCTCCACTGGAATACTGACCTTCAACCAATTACTGATCTCTAGTGCACTTAAGACATCCAGCAGACTACTGGCCTCCTGTGGACTACTGACCTCCAGCAGACTACTGACCTTCAACAAACTCCTGACTTCTAGTGGGCTACTGACCTCCAACCAATTACTGATCTGTAGTGCACTAAGGACCTCCTGTGGACTACTGACCTCCAGCAGACTGCTGACCTTCAACAAACTCCTGACCGCTAGTGGACTACTGACATCCAACCAATTACTGATCTTTAGTGCACTATGGACCTCCTGTGGACTACTGACTTCAACCAATTACTGATCTCTAGTGCACTAAAGACATCCAGCAGACTACTGGCTTCCTGTGGACTACTGACCTCCAGCAGACTACTGACCTTCAACAAACTCCTGACCTCTAGTGGACTACTGACCTCCAACCAATTACTGATCTCTAGTGCACTAAGGACCTCCTGTGGACTACTGACCTCCAACCAATTACTGATCTCTAGTGCACTGAAGACATCCAGCAGACTACTGGCCTCCTGTGGACTACTGACCTCCAGCAGACTCCTGACCATCAACAAACTCCTGACCTCTTGTGGACTACTGACCTCCAGTGGACTAATGATCTTCAACAAACTACAGACCTCCTGTGGACTACTGACTTCTAGTGCATTACAAACCTCAAACCTCCAGTGGACTACTGACCTCCAGTTGTAATGGGGCAGTCGTGGTCTAATGGTTAGAGAGTCTGACTTGTAATCCAAAGGTCACTGGTTTGAGTCTTATGTCTGGCAGTTTGCAAATGAGGTGCCCTTGAGCAAGGCACACTTCCCACAGTTGCTCCCCAGGCACTACAGTGATAGCTGCCCACAGCTTTTGGTAACTGGGATGGGTTTAATGTGTTTACATTTTTGTTACCCGTTTTTTACTTTAAGAAACATAGTTTAAACTACCTGCACCTTTACAACATCCAGTGAAAACAACAAGATGTTTGTTACAGATTATATATGCAGAATTCTCAGCTGCATCGCTGCATTCAGCAGCGTTTTGTTTATCAGCACTTGATTGAAAGCCCATAGAGGAGTCTTTAGTAGAATATAACACCTCCCTGAAAGCCTCATACACACTTATCTGCTTCAGCACAGTCATGGCTCCTTATGGACTTATTACTATATTTGAAAGAAAGTCAAATGTTTTTCTGTTAAATTTACAAGTTTTTTGTTCATTTAAGCCCATGATTTGATTCATAAGATTTATTAAATAAAAACACTGAGATACAATGTTATTTTGTTTTATAACAGATATATAAGGATTCTCAACAGATCTCAGATCTAACACACATGAAGTGGCATATAAACTGCAGAACAAACCTATTGAAAAGGTGTGAGATTATGTGTGTGTGTGTAATGTCATGTTATCTCCTGCTTGCTGAGTGTTGACCTCTGATCTCATGGCTCTGCCAGCTCATTACCCACAATGCCGAGGAGCTATTCCAAAACAATCCACCTTCTGCAGGAGTGATTCTCTCTGGAGTCTCTCACACGACTGTCACAACATGAGTCTTGCTGTCCCTGCTGTGGAGCGATAGAGCACAGACACAGAGAAAGATTTCACTTTATTAAAGCGTTATTAACTCTGATCACATACAGGTCAACGCTAACACCTCCGCTCTGTTCAATCAGTGCTTCAAAACAACATCAATCCTTATCATTACACATAGAGTTTTCAAAAGTTTAAAAATACGGATTTCAAAACAAAATAATTAAATATATAGTCTGAAATATTAAATTAAAAATGATCAACGGATAGTATTTAATTTCTCCTAAAGCAGCGTAACATATTATAATTCTGTAGCTCTGATACTTCTTGGTTAACATGACATTAGCCATTTCAAGGTCGTGGGTTTAATTCGGAGGGAATGCATGCATTTGATTAAATGTATCGCGTGAATGCACCGTAGGTCACGTTAGATAAAAGCTTCTGCCAAATGCATAAATGTACATTTGTAATAAGTAATTATAACATAAAACAGGGTTTAAAACATAAAAGGAATAGTTCATGTTCTGGATGCTGATTGGTGAATATAATCTCATCAGTGAGCTACATGAAACATGCTGCAGCGGATCTCTACTTTACATTGTGTCAAATGCTATAGATGTTCTGGAGAAAAACTGAGCTGCCTCAAACCGTCTCGCATCCTTTCAATCAACTTAACAATAACCAATCAATCAGCTATTAAATATCTTATTATCACTTTGTCCATTTTTTGTTCAATAATGACACACACAGTTGTGAACAGAAGTTCACTAACCCACAATCGAAAACATTTTCATAAAAATTGCATTTAGTTTTTTTTTTTTTATTTTAGCACTGCCCTGAATTTGTTCCCAGAACAGATATTAACATATATACTGTATCCCACAAGGCAAACTAATAACTATTTATGTAAATTTGTGTAAAATGGGCTGCAGATAGACAGCTTTGTTTGAGAGAAATGACTTCATGAATCTTGAATGTGTTTTGTATCAAAGCAAGTTAACTCATTATTTCTTCTGTTGTGCAGAAGATAAGCTTTTATCAGCATTTCCCCAACAGTTTAAAATAAAACTCTAATAGTATTATATATTGCATAAAGCCTGATCCTCACATTTTTATTTAAAGTTCTTCTAGCAGTAAGTAAAGAGATGCTGTAGATGTGCTCTTTAGGAGCGTCCATGATGTTAAAACACTCGGGTAAAACTTTAATCTAATGAACTGTGATATAAACACTGACATGTGACCTTTTAAAAACTCTGTCCACTTTATTCTTCTGACAGAAAGTCACTGCAGTCTCTTTAAAACTGTTCTGTCTTTATTAACACTGTGTGATCATTTTACAAATCAAACTCAATCATATCAGCAGAGTCTCTCTCTCTCTCTCTCTCTCTCTCTCTCTCTCTCTCTCTCTCTCTCTCTCACACACACACACTCACAGAAGAATGCTTTTATCAGTCGAATATTTTTGTGAGAGACCAGCCTGTTAAATCCACGTCTACATTTAAAATGATCATTTAAGACACACTGACCTTTATTACACTTTTAAAGTCACAATACTGCACATTAATTGTAGCACTTAAACCACAAGAGAAAGCAAACAGTCTTACAGGCTTTCCATCAGTACTGCTGTTTCAATTGCTCTCAAACCAAACCATTGACCTGCACATCTCTTTTACATCAAATAATTCTCATTTATCTCTATCATATTTTTCAGCCTGCTGGTCAAATGTTTAGAATTATTGTTGTAAAGAAAGTCAATAGGAAATATTTACTTTTATAAAGCACTCTTTCCGGTCTCAAGTGAACAACTAATTAGCGCCTTTAAGTAATCCCTTATTATTTTAATTATGTGAAACTCAATGTACACACTGTGCCTTTAAGTTATTACCTCTCCTTCAACCACCCACAGACTTTAATTGAGCAAACACAAAGTGCATGAATGATTTTAAATGATTTTAGAATACAAAGAAAACAAAGAAAACCGAAAAAGGTGAGAAATGTGGAGTGAAACCTTACGTCAGAAATCCTATACTGTGACAGTTCAGCTCATATATCCCTAGTAATCAGCACTTCCTAATTTTAGTGGAGAGAGGGGTAAGAACGCCATCAGGGTCTTCAGGTGGGCACCCTCCTTCACTGGTGTTTCGTTAATAGGTCCACAACACCTCTAGAGAGCTCAGCGGCACCACCTGGCATTCCAGGTGAGCCCCCTTCTGCTTTTACCCCTTCTTGTTGTTCTTTGCAGCCCAGTTGGGGTCTTTTCTTTTTATCCAAATCCACCTACTGCTTCACTCTGCTGCCTCTGACAGTGCTCTGATGGCTTTTCTGAAGGCTTGCGCCCAAACTCACACCCACTTCAGGAGCCGGACTATGGATGTGGCCACAAATCCTTTGCAACCAACCTCTATCGGAAGTACCTGTGTGCGCCAGCCTAGTTATTTTGCCTAACAAGCTATATCAGGGTACCTGCGTTCGTAAGCTTCTCCCACTGCAGCCTCCCATGGTTCAGTTAGTTCCACGTTCAACAGGGACTTCTGTGAAGTTAACCCCAAATCAAGATCCGGCCCAAGATGGTGTTTAATAGGTGGAAACTTGAGTTGCTTATCTAGGTCCACTTGCATTTTCCAGTCCCATGTGGTGTCCAATAGGGAGCTATCCACTCTTGTGGCTGTTTTTGATGGGCACTGCCCTGCTCTCATGAAGGGGATAATGGATGAGTGTTCAGATGATGGTTGAGGGAGGGCATTGCTGGAGGGGATCACCTTTCTTCCAGAATGACTGCCATTTGGTGTATGACTTGGTTATTCCTCCAGGTGTAACAACCTTGGGACAGACAGGTTTTTCAGCCGGTGAGGATGTGCCTGAGAGTTGCTGGGGTTTGGCAGAGAGGGCATGCTGGATTATCTTCAAACCACTGGTTAAGATTCTTAGGTGTAGGAGGAACATTGTAGGTGGCCCTGATGAGAAAGCTTATTTGGCTTCCTTTCATCTCCCACATATCTCTCCAAGTGATATTATGGTGCTCCAGGTTTTCTCAGGTAGTCCATTGGCCCTGCTTTGCTTCTGCCTCTGCGCATCTCTGCTTCTTATGGTGCAAGATCTCAGCACCTACCAACTTTCTCCTCTCTGCAGATGTTGCCTTGTGCCATGTTGGTTTACTAGTCCCAAGTCTAAGCCCGCCTCTTCCTTCTGCACCTGTTCCACTATGTCTCCATGTCTGAGAGCAATTTGTGCTTGCTCTACAGCCTCAGCTGGGGTCCACTTCCTCCCAGTTGCCAGTCTTGGAGGAGCTGTTCATATGGCTGCATTTTCAGACTGTGTCAGGGTCATGCTTAGCTTCACTTTGCTGCATTTGTATTCTTGGGTGAGGCTAGAGATAGGCAGTTCCAGTGCACCGTTTCCGTACAACCGATGTTACTGAGACAGCACGGGAGTCCCAGCCATTTCTTGATGTATGCACTGACCGTTCTCTTCAGCTTTTCAACTTTGGAAATAAGAAACTCTTACAATGTTAGAGGCCACATTAGGCAGGGGAGCAACCTAAATTGCAGACACCACAGTTTCAACTTTCCTTGAAGGGAAGTCTTATCAATACTGACAAGGCCTTTGATGGTTTCTTCCCTCAATTGGTCAAACTGCTCTGCGTCTGTGAGACTGTGAAATGTTGTTTTTATTTCTTGAAATATTTGCTATAGACAGTTTCATCAGATGCACGCACTTTGTTGTTGTCACACGCCTGAACTTCTGGTCTATATTTATTTGTTGGTCTGGCTAGTGACTAAACTCATCTCTGAAGCAAATACTTAGTGGAAAAGAAAAATTTTTGGTTTGCTAAAGATGAGGGGAAACAACGAGCATGGATCAAAACTGTGGGAAGAGATTTGGCAGCCATGCTGTAGTTAACATTGCATACATTAATTTTAAACAGGTACGTTAGCTCAGTGTAATAGTTGATGTGCATTAGATATGATACATGAATGAAGGTAATTTACTTGTCATTTATGTAGTTTGTTATCAGAAATAAAGTACTGTAAAAGATCTCTGATGTTATTGTTTCAATACCAAACACAAATAACGTAAATAAATTGCGCTATTGGCGCGTAGTTAGAGGCTTGAACATTTAGAGTTAACTCGCTACATTTGCACGTTAAATTGGGTCATTCGCGTGAATCACGTTACAAGATGTCTATCGCATCTTTGCATTGACTTAACATGTAAATCACTCACGCTTAACGCTTTATTCCCTTCATTGGTGTGAACGCATCATAAGTCTACCAGAATTTGCATTTAGTCCACAAAAGCCGTTTTTTATGTTGTTGCTGTTGAAACCGTCTATAGGGAAACAACTTCAGTAACTACAAATGCAATTGGCCACAAAACTAGCTACTTTCTAAAGGTTACGCCTTTCATTGACCATTTATTGAAAGAGAGAGAGAGAGAGAGAGAGAGAAAGAGAGAGAGAGAGAGCTGTTGTCCAGTCAGATGTGTGTGTGTGTGTGTGTGTGTGTGTGTGTCTCATCAGTTGATTCTGCACTTCTGTACAGCTTGTAATTGAGTTGATTTATCATTATGAGCTTTGAGGTAATGAACAAACAGTCTCTGGTTTAATTTGTGAGGTGGACATCAGCAGAGGCTCAGTGAGATACGCTGCTGACCTCAGACTGCTTGTAAAGATGTTTTAGGTTTTCTTCAATCTGATCTTCAGGACTGATGTCCCATGATGTAAATTCACTGGTTGACCTCTTGACTCAATGACTATAAATCATAGATCCTTCAAAGCTCCACGGTGTACGGTTGGAGCAGATGGTGTTTTACCCTTCTGAATGAATGCGAGTTATTTCTGATGTATTTATGACAAACAGAAGGCGTAAAGCGTGGCATCATATCCAGACTCTGTTTCACTGTTAGTTTCATCCGCTCAAAGCCGAGTGAGTCCGCACACAGTCCTGAACCGTTCACAGCTGTGATATCATCAAACACTTTCTAAAACGTTACTGATGAAACGTCTACTAATGTATAATGACTGCATATCATGCTTGTGGCAAATTGTATTTAGTCAAAACACCGCTACGATTAAGTGAGCGTCTGTGGAGAAAAAGATGATGTGCCTACAGTATTTCTAGCTTGACCATGTGAACCATTCAAAGCTCAATGCCAGGAGAGACAAAACACTGAAAATCAGACCTGCTGGACGTGTGTTGTCATTTACACAGCCAAAAATACAAAAATGACAAAGTAATTAAATGAAGAAGTCAATAAATCGCTCAAATGAGAGTTGTAAAGGTGAGTGATGTAGCTGTTAACAGAGGCGTTATAAGAGCTTGCACCCTGAAGCGCTGATGTGCAACTTCACTAATGAGACCAGAGAGTCGATGGCCAAACCTGCAGGTGCATCCAACACGTAATGAGTTAATGTGTCAATGGGAAGGTTTTCAAGAAGCGCTGCAGCGTGCGCCAAACACACACCAACAGCGCTGACAGAGAGAAATGAAAGCTTCAATTAAACCTCTTTAATGTATGGAGACAAACCAGAGCTGCTGATGAGTGCTTCATACACTGGAACATTATAGACACGGCCGTAGCCAGCTAGGAGGCCACCGAGGTCTGGACCTCTGGAAATGGTCTTTTAAAACAACTCATATTGGGATCTATGTTAAGTTTGGATAGTTTACTGATTGACTCTGCATTCACAGTGTTGCCAGATCACATTCTGAAACATCCTCTTTAGACGTATGGTTTAATGTTTTAGCAATAATGTGACACTTTGGAAAATGTATAAAGTGAGAAGATGCAGGTTAGGGTTAGCGATGTCTATGATTTATTTCTGAAAGACAAGGTCTGAACTTATTCTGAAATATGTCCTTTTTGTATGTTTTTGTACTAATATCTGGCAACACGGGGTGACCAATACCTAAACATTTTTTAAATGGCACATCATTCAGCGTAGGCAGGATATTTACAGTACTACATTTGGAAAGACACATGCAATGTAAAAAATACATTCAACACTAAGAATCAGTAGAAAATAAAACGGGGTTAAAGATTTTGGGTTTAAATCAAATATGCCAAATATGTAAATGGCCATGTTAGAATTTAACAAAGTCATGCTAAAAGCATTTATAAGAGCACTAAACAAACGTCTTGTTTATATAGTCTAATATTGTTTATTATAACAATTAATATTATGCTATAGTAAGCATTGCATTAAATCAATTAATTACCAACAATAAAGTATTAACAAATTGTGATCTAATAAATAGGGGATGATAAAACAATGCCCCCCCCAAAGAAAATATATAAACAGAGTGTGCATCCAAACTATAAAAAATGGCTAAGGTTAAGAAAAAAAGGTTAAGACAGAATATATAAGAAAAATAAAGTATAATTTATTTTTATACTTACTAAAACTACATTTAAATAAGTATTTTGTAAAGGTTATGCACTACAAATATACTAATGAAGAGTATATAGTTCTTGTTGAGTATAACTTCAATGTACCTAAAAATGATACAATACCAGTAACACTTAAATAGATTTCTAGTGTATTGAAATAAATGTTGTCTTAAAATAGCACAGTTAAATACACTTAGATGTTCTTAAAGGTGAAGTGTGTAATGTTTAGAAGGATCTCTTGACAAAATGCAAAAAAAATACACAAAACTATATTACCAGGGGTGTATAAAGTCCTTTCATAATAAACCGTTGTGTTTTTATTACCTTAAAATTAGACGTTTTTTCTACATACACAGAGGGTCCCTTTACGTGAAAGTCGCCATTTTGTGCCGCCATGTTTCTACAGAAGCTCTCAATGGACAAACTTTTTTTACCAAGTTGTCTCCGACTATGTTTATTGGGTGACGGCTACAATGCACCTTTAAGTTAATGTTAGGAAGTACTAAAGACTAATCTTTGGGATATTAACTATAAAATCGTGCACAAAATAGTACATTTACTAAGTGTAGTTAATAAAGCAAGTGGTTTATCATTTTAAAGCTGTTAAGTGGTGTTGTTAGGCACAACACGAAGCGGAGTAAAACCCCCTTAGCTGTTATAAAATGCACTGTAACACCACTGCTTTGCTGGGCTTATTGCTTTTATAAAACGGTTACTTCATACAAATGTCAGAGTTTTATAAAATAAAACACAGCAAATAAGTAAAATAAACAATTATTTTACAAATATTAGTCAACAAAGTAGTTCCTCAGAATCAAGTGTGGCTGCACTTTTTTCTCCTTGGATAGCATTTGTTAACTTTAACCTCCCTGGACCTCACTAATTTTCAAACCCTGGCAACGGCCATGATTATAGATACCGATCTTCAGAAAGCTCAACGCACACAGACACTAAACATGATAGTAAGATCATAGAGCCACAGAATATTGCTCGTCTGGATATTCAGATGGGTTCAGGTATGGAGTAAAGCTTGCAAGATCTTATAAAGGCAAATAACTAAGAGAAGTAGAGCCTTGAATACATCATATCAACACTTCTGAAATACACGTGACAGTTCAGACTTTGAACTCAACTCAGATAAAACATCTTTTTCTTTGCTCCGACACAACAGCGGTGCCTTTATTGCATTAATATCCGTCCGGTCTTCCCGCTGAGAGACTGAAGGCTTTCATTTGAAGTCCCGCAGGATGAGAATCTTCAGTGATGATCATCTGAATGACATAAACTGCATTCATACTGTCTGTTTCTCTTTCACTTTCATTCTTAATTTCACGCTCTGTAGCTCACTGTGCTCATACACACAAACACACACACAAACACACACACACACACACACACAAACAACCCCAGGCAATAAAATCTGCTCTCATTAATATAGTGTATATAACTATAGTTTGATATTTCAAGCATGCAGAACTAAAGAAGTGAATTAAGTGGAGGTGGTTGTGTGGTCCTGTAGTGAGTTTGTGGTTATTGAACACTAACTTCATGTCACGCTGTGTTGATCAGATCCACACAAACACCCTTCAGATATGTAACTACAATCTCATTCCAGTACAGATTATTTATTTCTATTATTTGTCTGTTTGTTTATTTGTTTGTGTGCACAGAGCCGGGAATTAGATTAGCTTTTCTTTCATGGCAAGACATTTTTTAAATGTATTGTAACCTACTACAGTAATTAACTAGTAACTAATCAGTTAGCTGTAATCTCTGTCACACACACACACACACACAATAAGACCTGATGTAACTCTAATGAATCTGTGAGAATGTCGAATAGAATTTTGAGAAAAAGATTTTATGATCCCACACTGACAGGGCAATCTCCCAATTATACTTGAATTGTTATCATAGCACAATCTTTTCATTCATCTTTTTTTAACTTGTTTTCAGGCAAATTGAAGTGAAAATTTTTAATCAAAGGATACTTGGGAGCCTATGTATCATAATAATATATTTTTACAGTATTTTAAGACAAACTTGTATATTATAAATGAAAATGTTGGTTGTTGGTTGAATCAATGTGAATATAAAACAGCCTGATCTCACAGGAATTTGTACATATTTTCAAGGTAGTTAAGTTCTATTAAATGTATAGTTTGCCTAAAAATGAAAATTCTGTCATCATTTTCTCATCTTCATGTTGTTTAAACGTGTATGAATTCATTTTTTTTCTGATTTTCTGATTTTTATTTTTAATAAATGATGGTAAGCACACAGCTGATTGTTGCCATTGACTTCCATAATATTTGTTTTTTTTACTATTGAAGTCAATGGAAACAATCAGCTGTGTGCTTACTATCTTTAATGAAAATATCTTCTCTTTAATACGTACGACCACATTCGAAAATGTTTGTACAATTCTCTTTTGCCATGTAACGTTGTGGCTAGCTGTGGGGTTTCATTATTGTTTTATTTGTAATTTTTCTGTTTTTGTACGATTCACTTTGCATTAATTCATATGAACTAGTCAACTCATAAAATACATACCAATTGCTGTGAGATTGTGTTGTGTAAACAAAATAAAAATCTGCAGATGTATAATAGTATAAACTCTGAAAACATGTTTGAAATGTTAGACTGTGATTTATCTTCTGATATAAGAAAAAAATATTTTCTTCTGTATAAAACTACTAAAAGTACCAAATTAAAAGTTTTATTTTATTTGATGTATAAACAATTGAATTGCATTAGTTATAGTGTAGGATGCTCATTATTTCATTTAAATAAACAATCAGCTTTGGGTCTGAATGCGTTTGCCGGACATAAACCTAAGCTTATTAAAACACATTTTATTCTGACGAACACTTTCATTTGTCTCAAAGAGCAGAGCAGAAAAGAGTCACAGCCGTTCAGCAGCACGTCATTACCAAGAGCTGATTGTGTTTAACTTCAAACACAATAAATGAAGCTTTATGAAAAAAACGTCTGGAGGTTTCTGGTGGAGACACTGCGGTCCAGTCTCATTCAAATGTCTGAAAAATTAAAGCCCACAATCCTCTTAAAAAAATGACATTACTCATAAAAACCTGTAACTATAAACGTGTGAATGTTCAGGTAAATATCTGTGTATGTGTGACAGTGTTGTCAATTAATTATTTATATACTGTTTACAATCTTACAAAGCAGAGGTCAGGGTTCCCACGGGTCTTTGAAATCCTTGAAAGTTTGTCAATCTGGGAAAAAAATTCAAGGCTCTGGGAAGTTTTTCAAAATATACATACATAGATACAGGTCATTAAAAGTGCTTGAATCTATTTTATGCAAGAAGTTTTCTGGAAAAAAAAATCCATATTATTCCCTGTGTAGTTAAAAATTCTAGACTTTTTAAGCACACGTGCTAAACTGTTCGCTTTAAATGCTTATATCTTCTGTATGTGAATGTTGATTCATACCAAAATGCTTTTTTTGCATAGTTGTGTTTGACACATGAAAACGTCTCGGGTTACGTATGTAACTGTTGTTCCCTGAGAAGGGAACGAGACGCTGCGTTTCTCTTGTTATACTTCCTGCATCCCTGTAACGCCGTCATTGGTGATTTTTTCAGATAGCGATACACTTCTTGGCTCCTGTGTCTTAGTCATTAAGCCTCATCATTGGTCAAATTTGATATACTCGTTCAGATGCACTTAACCCTGAAGGCGTCCCCAAAGTGTCACCGCAGAGACGCAGAGCAAGTTCCCTTGAAAGGGAACTGTATCAATGTATCTTAAAAGGTAACACAATAAAACCTTGCTCTCACTTGAAATGTGTCCACACATTTAGTCCTTGAATTTGAGGGTATTGGACCTGGAAAGTCATTGAAAGGAAACCCTTGTGGGAACCCTGCAGCGTTACACAAAAATAGAAATAGGAGAACCGTGAAAATGAATATTGAAATATTGAAGTTTAAGAGCTGTTAAACAGAAAAAGTGTTTGTTTACATGCAAATAAAAGCTTAAGGTGAAGATTTATCATGTTCTATTGGAGCTGTCAGGTGTGATTCGGTAAAGTTACTGATTTCTGCTAAAACATCGCACAGCTGTTACCAAGAATCAATCAATCAATATTCCTTTATAATCGAACTGAGCTGGAAGTTTACATGGAAAGAAAGCGCTTGGGCGGCAGAATTAGATTGTGGTAAAGATTATTATTGTCATGTCTTTGCACATAAGTAACAGAGGATCATTCATTATTTTGACATCTTTTTCAAAGAATCTGATACAAGTGGTCAAAAAACATTTTACTTTTGATTTCTTTATCAATTCGGCACGTGTGCTTATGTTGTATACTGGACTTGTTGACAGACCTAACAGGTATTTTTGTGTATGTACTACAGAAACACGCTTTCATGCACGCGCGTAAGACGAATCTATCAGATTGATTTCTGATGTAAAGAATCTGATCATAACCCAAAAAGGCAATTGGATTATTCGAGTGAACGTTTGTAAGTTTGAGCAGTGAACGTTCGCTGGTGTCCTGGAGAAAGCACTGAATAAAGAAGACAGATGGGAGACTGAACGCTATAAACTAGTCTGCTCTTTAGCAGCCGTGTGGGAGGCTCAATAATCCCAATCATAATTTGTAATAATATGGTTAATTGAATGAGCTGGCAGGGTTCGGGGAAACGTTATGTGTAGTTTGATGAATGATGGAGTTGATGTCTTCAGATGTAATTAGGGGAATTATGGCTTCGTTTTTAGTCTGAGAGAGAAAATATTCACCACGATGACGCTGTTAGTGAGCGCACTTTTCTTCAATAACACTATAATAATGTAAAAAACACATTTATCATATATAACTGGATGTCTGCTGGAAACTAGTTCTTCATCTTTCTATTCCGTATACTGTCGTGTAGATTAAAACATTGCTCTTAAAGTTAATAATGTCATACAGTACATTTATTGGGAATTAAAACCCATATAGGCCATCTTAATACATAAATCTTTAACACTGTCATGTATGGATTAACATACTTGTTTACTAGCTCTATGAATATAACCATCTGATTATGTTTGCACAGTTCATCTTACACACTTTATAGGACTATAAAAAACTCTACAGAGAATTATTTATACAGTTAGCATCACTAATGTACAGAAGATTTGCAATAATACGTCTCATATCTCTGTGTTTTTCATTGTGACGATGGACTGAAAGCAGATGTTCAAGACGACTTCATCTGCATGTTTAATTCATTACACTTCACATCATTATTCCTTCATTACTTTCATTCAATTTCAGCATCCTGGATTATTCGCTAAATGGCTCGTAAATGTCAAGAGCTCAGAAAATGAGCTTCAGTTTTACATCTTCACTATTCAGATTGATATATGAGGGTTATTGTGTTAATTATTATCAATAGAAAAAGACTAAGATAAAACTGTGATAGCACCTTAGGTTCAATTGATGAACATTAGTATATAAGCAATAAAAATAACATGCATAATTGAACAATTTGCCATTAATTGATATATTCGAGAGTCATAATAGGTAGGTGGAGCTTAAGCTGGTAGGTGGGGCTTGGGGTGAAAGTTAGAACATGCAAAGATGAAAACTGTCCACTTCCAATAACCATTATAACCGTAGCTTTACGTGTGGACTAAGCAACAAATGATTGTGTTTATATCCAGTGAAAGAGTTCCTCAGAACAGCAGTTTAGTGTTTCTGTAAAATACTGAAATGTCAAACGGTCTCAAGCGTAGTGTGAATGTTATGATGCTGTATAGTTCTAATGTTAATCACTGGAGACACCTATAACAGCTGAGTGTTGAACTGTAACCCTTTAAAGTTCCTCTGGGTGTGAAGAGAGCCGTGGGTCATCTCTCTCTCTCTCTAATGTTCGTGAGTGATATAACAACATGTCCGCTGTCATGTGATCTCAGATGAAGCCTGTGGGTGTCTGACCTCAGATCAGAGCTGACACACTCTGTCACATCATATACAGTCTGACACAACACATATCACACACACGCTCCATTCTTTATGGGGACTTAATTCATAGACGTAATGTTTTTATACTGTACAAACTTTATATTTGTTCCCTTCCCTAACCCAACTCCCTAAAATGAAACATCACATCTGCTATTTTAGATTTAGGCTGTGAGACTCCAACCAGTGACCTTCAGGTTACAAGTTTGACTCTTTAACCATTAGGCCACGACTGCCCTACAGGCCATAATTCAAAATATAAAAATCCTTGTACACACTGCAAACTTTTTACAATTTAAATACGGGCGTGAATCCCCTAAATGTTTGTTTCATGTCTGTATGGAACAAGATTCACTCCCAAAAATCCAATGATTGACACAGAGGTAACCATAGCAACGCTATGCCATGCTTATAATTCACAGGTTTGCGATAAACCTCCGTCTTGGTGTTGTGCGTTGTACACATTTGTGAGGCTGCTTCTCTCAGCTCAGCCGTGTGGTGTTGCCAGGTCCCCATCTTTTTACAGACAAAAACTTGTTTGTGTATTTGAGAGTTATTGTCCGGTTGTTTTAGTGGCCGTTCACATTTGCACGTGTTCGGCACGCTGAATACGTTCTTTTGAAGGTAGATGCATGGCATGCATGTTTAAATAGAGAGAGATGCTGTTTGATGCGTTTTTTTTTTCAGCTGAAAAAGTTGAAAACACTTCTCAGAATGCTGTGTGTTGGAAAGGAGGAGGAATGTGACATAGTTGCATTTTCTGCTCGGTTTTAGGCGCGAAATGTGAGGCACTCCTTAATCTTCTGTCCACCATTTTCAGTTTCAGTCATGACTTTCTGCTCACAATACATACAGAAGACTGAATGAGTCGAATTCAAACAAACCTGTTACACACCAGATAATCCTAAACCGTTCATAAACGACTTAATTTAACTTCATCCATATTATAAATGAACCAGTCTGGACCTCTGTCTTATCATCTGTTGAGATCCAGTTACGGTTAATCTGATCCTTCATGAAACTGAATCCAGACTTTTCTCTCAGGTTAATGGTGTTTATAATAATGATTTCATTTATTAAAGCTGTTTCGTTCTCTCATGGCGTTAGGCGGCACCGATCTCAGGCGCTGCACGATGCTTTAACTCTATTGCAGTGGCCAGAGCTGTTCACTATCAAATGAAATGCCGTTTTAATCTGTCTGGAAATGAGTTTGCTTGAAATGAACATTCTGGAATGAAAGTGTTTGTATATAAACAACAGCAGGACATAACACCGAATGTAATGAAGATGAATCAATCTGTCAGAATGACACATTACATCAGTGTATGTGAGAGAAGATACATCATACACATAACTCCGTTCATCTCTCTGGGGTTCATCTCAGACCATCCTCATCGGTCCAGACCATCCTGTCATCTACAAGACTATAGTATGGAAACCTTGTAGGTCAACTGACAGCCAGGCATTTTTTCAGTCACTGACCCAATCTTGTTTTAAAAGTGTGGCGTGTGGTGAGATGGACATTGAGAGACGTCTCCAATTAATGTGAGCGCTATAATCCCATCATCAGTCGCTCAACATCAACCTCCAACCGCCGTTAGACTTAACGCAAAGGATCACCGTCACTCTTAAACAAAGACTCAATTTGGACGGATCCAGCTCTTTATCTGGAAGGTAGTAATGTGCTTCAGATAGTCCAAACTTCCATTAGAGAAGGAACTGTGTAAAAGCATTGATATATTTCCTCCTTTCCAAACTTGAGCTCATGAATACATATTACAGGATATGGAAAATTCAAGTCAGCAAATTCAAATGCGTTATATTGCCGTTTCTTATCAAAAGTGTCTGGAAGCCTAAATTATTGTCATCAAAGTGAAACGGTTTTGGGCACCTCCAGCGCTGTGAGCTAAACGCTTTTACACAAACCCCATTAGAAGCTCATTGTGCACAGATAGCAGCCCTGAGTCGCAGGCAAACACACGAGCGACTGCTCCGAAAGTCCTGCCGGCCAGCTGGCTGTTCCTTTCACACGCTGACACCTCTTATTAAAGTGATAAATGGCCTCTACCGATGGGCAGATTTCAGGTGTCAGGGTTCCGTGGCGTTCCGAGCCGACCGTTCCGGCCTCAACTGGAACTCGGAGACGGACAGAAAGAGCTGATAGAGGCTGACGTTTCCCTCTCTCTCTCTCTCTCTCTCTCTCTCTCTCCTTACATTCCAACTAAAGGAAAGTGTTCACATTGCAAAAAATATCTTTGCAGTATTTTCTTTTGTTTTCTGTAAGATCAACCATCGTTTCTTTGAGTAGTAGAATGTATTTCCCATAATCTATCATGTCTTGTTTGTACTCATCTTGTCATAAACCTGTTAAATTTCATTGGATTCATGCTTAAAACAAGAGAAGAGAAACTGTGGGAAAAATAAATATATGATGATGATTAAACTTTATTGTCAGACAAATCCTGAAATTTGTCTTGCGTTGGAGTTCACTCCCAAAATTAACAAGACAAGACCTTTACATTCACATTAAATAACATTCAAAGCTATAGATTTAATGTGTGTGTCGCTTAGAAGGAATGCTTTCATCTGATTGGTTTATATCTTAGAACCTTATATCACCAATTACATAGCAAGAGTACAAATTCATTACACAACACATACTTCCAGTTCAGTTACTTACTGGTCTTAAAAGGTTTTTATCATAAGTTAACTCATAAACGTTTTGAAGTGGATGTCCTGCTGTTAGAGAGACTGTTAAATGGGTCAAATTGTCCGATTGCATGTTTTCCTTTGTTTTTAGAGTGTTTAATGATGTCTGTGCATATAAAAGATTTGTAAAGTTGCAAAAATTAAAGTTTCAAATCCAAAGAGATATTCTTTTAAACGTGAAGCCTCATCCACGACCACCTAAAACGGCTCGTTTAACACGCCCATCCAGTTAGACGTCATACTGGTTTGAACATTTTCATAACACCGCCCTCATATATACGCAAAGATAGAGGGTGTAACTTTCAATCATGCTGTAGTATTGTTGTTTCCTCCATGTCGAGCAGACGCTGTGTTTCGTTGCAAAACTACTTTGGTTGGCATTCCAACAGAGTAAACGTTAAGAAACCAGTGGTTAGGTTTTATTTACAACACTGTTTCAGAACAGTACAGCCCAAATATTCGATTGTGTGCTGCACATAAGATTACTTTCTAAACATCGCGGAGTACAACCGCTGGATGTACACAAAGGCTTCGTCTAAAAAGTGGAGCAATTGTAACTTTGCAACTACACTGACATCCTGTAAGTAGCTGATGTTTTCATATTTAATAAATTTCCTCACTGACGATTCAAAGACGAGTTTGGTGCAGAGACGCGCCTGTGTTTTAATGCATTTCCTAATGATGATCCAAACGCGAGATTTGAGAAGTGCAGATTAGTGATTGTTTGTTGTTTCTACAGTTCACAAATGCAAACATGGTTTATGTTTTAGTATCCTTACCTTACCATCTGTTACGTTCTGCTCACATCGCGCTGGTAAAGTTGATAGATTAGCTTACCCATCCGTGTTTTCTGGGTCCGATTCAGGCTCGTGTTGATAAGGTAGTAGTAAATATGTTGTTTTGGGAGCTCATCTTCCAAAACTTGTCAAGGAGCGTCATATATCCGATTACGTTACTAAGGTATTCAGCCGATCACAACGCACTGGATAGCTGGCCAATCAGTTCACACATGTTGACACCGCACTTTCTCACAACGATGAGCTTTGTACCAAACGACCTGTTTCAGATGGGCGGGACTTAGAGGTGCTAAAAAAATGTATGGTATGTGGAAAATAATGATTTTTTTAACCATAAATGAACACTTTGTATTACACCAAATACACAAAGTAATGTGCTTTTTAGCCCTATAATATGACCCCTTTAAGGAGGTTGCATACTGTTTGAGAAGTGCAGGACATCTCGCAGGTATGGCACACCGGACGTTCACATTCAATAGTCTACATACAGATGCCAAATATGTGTTAGCATGTTATTCAAATCTGATGTTATTTAATGTTAAACTATATGTGAGCGGTGCTTTGTGGCACGGCAGGGATTTGAGCGGCATCCAGAATCACAGCAGACAGCCGCCGCCACTTTGTGTAGATTCATACAAAACAATGTGTTCGATTTTTAGAGACATGGTGCCATGCGATGCTTCTCGTCTACTGTGTGTCCTCCTTTAGACAATAAAGTCTATATATTAGTATATGGCCATTGAAAAAACAGCAAAAAGTTAAAATATTAGATGTTCTGAGAGATTTGATCATTGTTTATCATACAGACAATACATTTAACATAATAAATTGATCACGTGCATTGACTTTAAAATGTTTGTCATGCAGACTGACAGAACTCAAATCTCACAAACACTAAAGTCAACATCGCTTTACTTTACCGGCTACTCTGTGGAAAAGATCAATACGAGCGTTTGTGGTGATACGTCAATGTCACCGTGAGGACGTCCAGAAGTCTCAACACATATCTGGTTTTCCAGAGGGTCCTTCAGTAGACAGCAAACTGTGAGCTGAAGCACCTGAAGAGGAGAGATTATTCCTCAACATCAGGAAAACACATCCATGTCCTATCATAATATCTCTTCATTAATAATGTGTAGATGATTGAAGCGGCCTGATGAAGCTGATCTCTCTCAGCTGGGTTTTCCTCCACATTAAATCATTCACTAATTCTGCCGTTGTCCTGCATCTGATGCTCTCATACCTCAGGCTGTCATGTCCTTAAAAAGCCTCTTGTGTGCGTGCGTGCGTGTGTATGCATGCACTTACGTGCATTTACCTTTGATGTTTATCTCTTTTGATTTATCAGTATCTGAATGAGCTTTATTTGCCAAGGTTGCTCACACACAAGGAATGTATTGTGTTTTTTACAGGAGTTCTGACTCCACACTATATGACAAGATAAGAATAGGCGATTTAAATATTTAAATAAGTGAACATTTAAAAAAGTAATAAAAACAATACGGTGATGTACATCTTGGACTCATAAAAATGTGTGTTAAAACAGTAATTGGTCATTCAGTAATATTAAGGAATGAATTGAATTATAAGCACAGATGGTAGTGCTGTGTTAATTGTTTAAGCTGGAGATAGCATTGGGGGAAAATATGTTTTTATGCCTAAACATCCATTAATTTGATTTAACTTTAACGTCTGTCTTAAAGGCGGGGTGCATGATCTCTGAAAGCAATGTTGATATTTGAAATCATCTAAACAAACACGCCCCTAGCCCAATAGAATCTGGACCTTCTTTTGATAGACCCGCCCCACACGTACACAACCCAGGCAACGATGTAATTTAGTAGACACGCTCCTAACTGCTGATTGGCTACAAGTGTGTTTGGTAGTTGGCCTGACTCTCTTTTCCAAAGCGCTTTTCAGAAATCGTGCACCCCTCCTTTAATGCATTGATTTCTGTCATATTTTGTGCTGTCCAAAGTAAAGACTGGAAAACATTTTTAGACTTGTTAAAAAAGACAGAACATTTGTGTCACGTTAATTTTTACTGTGCTACTGTTTTAAAACAATATGAAAAAGACTTCATTCAAACAATGAAGATGATGATGATGATGATGATGAACACACTGCACCTTTGGAACGAAAGCTTTAGCTGGAAAATGTGTGTTGTTGCATTTAAGAATGCATATGAGCTGTGGAGCGGCGTGTTAGAGCTCAATAAACATTTAGACAAATGTTACTCCCCACTAAACGTGTTTGTTTGCCAAACCATTGAGAGCGTCTCTGGATCTGCTCCAGCTTCATCTGGCTGCGTGGTTCTGTGGCTTTTGATTTGTTTATTGGAACCGTCGCAGGAGTTTCTCATTAGAGCAGAACGCTTTATAAGACGCCCGATTCGTTACGTCCGGAAGACGCGAACGCACAACTTGAGTTTCGCAGTTAGTCAGTCAGGTGCTGTGCCATTGGCCACAATGCATTGTGATTGTCAACCGCCGCAGTACCAGCATGACTTTCTGTTTCATTTATTCATACACTTTCCACAGAAGCCATTTTCTGTAGCGAGGGAGCGAGCGAGAGAGAGAGAGAGTCAGTGTAATTATCCTAATTAGTGCTAATTCAACATGGCTGAGCCCATTTTTGTAATGAGTTTGAAAGAGCCCCTCGTTGAGAGCTCAGAGGAGGAGGCTCTCCGGTCACCACCTCCCACTGTTGCCTCGGTAACCGTTTCCGTGGCGACCCGCTCTTGACAGCGATGGAGAATGGAGAGGGGTTAATTTCAATGCGGAGAGATGCAAATTAAAGCCAAAATAAGAGAGAAAGTCAAATGTTTCGCATTTGCAGATAAACGTCTGTCAGGCACAAGAACCCAAAGCGAGCAAAATAATTATATTCTGAACAAGATCCTGCTGCTAAGAGCAAACGCAGCGTTTAAAGTTAGGCGGCAGGGCCCCGGTACACAACCAGAACTACACAACCAGCAGCACGTGGAAACCATGTTCACCAATGTTAAAATCACCGTCACTATACTGCGTAGATGTTTCAGGTTATTGTTAAGCCGTTTTGGGTGTGGTTGTTGGGCCTTTAGGGGTGGATGTTAGTGCATTGTGTGTGGTTGTTTTGTGTGGTTCTTAGGGCATTTCGGGTGATTGTTGGGGCATTATTAGTGGTTGTTAGAGTGTTTCTGTTGGTAAGCGTGTTGTGGGTTGTTATTAAGTGGTTTTGTGTGGTTGTAAGTAAGTTGTTGCGATAGTATCGTGTATCAACGACCTCTAATAGCGGGCTTTTATGACAATAGCTGGTGATGGTTATTATTCTTATCATCATAGTTTCATATTAACATGTGCATTGCGTGCTTTTCCTCGCATGAGAGGGTTTGGTGGTCTCACTTTGCACGAGAGAGATTTTAACGCATGCAGATTCCTTCTTGCACCCACCTGGACTAAATGCACTTTGGCGTCTTGGACTCTTGCTCAGACCCAAATGTGTGCGAGATGGACTCCCCCTTTGTAATGTGACTCTTTAAATAAGCTTGTAATATGCGTGGCTCTGCCATCTCCTTGCACTAGAGAGGTTGATAGGAGCGCAGGGGTTTAAAACCAGCGAGTGTGTACATTTTAGAGCGTAATGACGCGCTCGGATTAATGGAATCAGTTTTAAGAAGGTGTCGGTCATGGTAGTGTTGCCCTTGATTCTTTTTTTGTCCACCAATCAAGTGACTTAATCAATGAGTAAACTACTGTCCCACCCCCCGATACTATAGGACGATCTCAAAATGGGGCATATCGCCCAACACTAGTTATAATGGCATTGTTGGTTGTTGACAGTGTTTTTTTGTAGTTGTTATGGCACTGTGGGTTGTTGTTAGGGCGTTGTCAGTGGTTGTTGGGGCATTTCAGGTGGAAGTTATGGAGTGATGTGTGTGTTTTTCAGGGCATTGTGGATAGTTGTTATGGTGTAATGAGTAGTTGTTAGGGCATTATCAGTGGTTGTTAGGGTGTTGTGGGTCATTTGGGGCATTTTGGGTGGATGTAAGGTGATATGGGTGGTTGCTAGGGCGTTGCTATACAATTTTCTTGGTGTTTTGGTTGGTTGTGTTCTCCAAGCCACTCCAAAGCATCAAACTTTTTTCTGTATGACATTCAGAAAGGAAATCCCCAGACATGTTTCATACAGAATATTTTGTTCGAATTTTATTTTAAAACAAAGCAAACAAACACACACACACAAAGGGAGAGAGAGAGAGAGAGAGAGAGAGAGAGAGAGAGAGAGAGAGAGAGAGACACACATGTTCAGTTGTATAAAGATTTGAGTGTGTCATTTCTATCCAGAGAACAATGTGTCTCTATTAATCCTAAATGTACAGATTTTGAGGTTTGATGGTCACAGTTTTTCTCTTGTGAAGCATATAATCATTCTTTCTAATGAAGAAAAAACAATGTTATAGCACAATTATCTGAAAATGTCAACGTCTCTCTTCTACACCGCTGATTAGAAATGAAATGGAAATCAGCACATCACACATATTCACAACATTTTTATTTTGTACAAGATACAGATTAAAGACATTTTATTAAGAGTAAATGATGTTTTGACATATTTGTTTATTCATATGGTTTTAGTGTTATATCAGTAACAAGTTAACATTTCTTTTCAATTTCTTCACCTGAAATGTTAATAGACTCCATAAGAAATGTCACAAACAAAACTCATGACACACAAGTAATAATTTTAAAATATTAATGATAAGTTTGCATGCTTTATAATATTTCTCTGTATATTGAGTGTCTTCTTGTTTGTGTTTCTATGCTCTCAGGTCTCAGGAGGGGAAATGTTTCACTAGAGATCATACCTGCAACCTCAAAGTAAGATTGAAATCTCATCATCTGTGAAGTTTCATCTGATCTGTAGATGAAGGGTTGGTGTAGCGTCAGGTTTCAGTCTAGCTGTTGTTTATATGCATTCGATTTATGCTGAGTGAACACAGATCTGGTGGAGTCGAGTGGCCTTTACACTCCATGATTTGCTTTATTCACACGTTTGGGATTTGTTAAAGTCTGCGTGTATTGTTGTTGTGATACATGTGTGTAGTATTTTACGATGTTTCAGAAGTGTGCGAAACCCCACCGAGAGACACAAAAATCATCAACATTGATCTGTGAAACACACTTGACTGTTATATTTGTCTGGATAATGTGCTGTCGTTTCTCGCTTTCTCTCTTGACATCTTGCAGATGTTATAGAGATTTTACTGATGAACGATCATACGCATTCATTTGCCATAATGTCTGAGATTAACAGAGGAAAAACTGAAAAACATTATTTTAAGACATGCATCTTAACCTAACACAAACCCTAACATAACCTCCTATTCATGACCCTAACATCCAGCACTGAGTCCCAATCATTCATTTGAATCTTCTCTTTTAAATCCTGGTCCAGCACTATTGAAACATTTAGTAGAGGTCTTCAAATTGATTATTATACCTTACATTTATATAGCGCTTTTCTCAGTACTCAAAGCGCTTTACATATGAACGGGGGAATCTCCTCAACCACCACCAATGTGCAGCATCCACCTGGATGATGCGACGGCAGCCATATTGCGCCAGAACGCCCACCACACACCAGCTTATTAGTGGAGAGGAGACCGAGTGATATAGACAATTAGTATGAGGGATGATTAGTAGGCCAATGGGCAAGTTTGGCCAGGATGCCGGGGCACACCCCTACTCTTTTTCGAAGGACATCCTGGGATTTTTAATGACCACAGAGAGTCAGGACCTCGGTTTAACGTCTCATCCGAAGGACAGTGCTTTTTGACAGTATAGTGTCCCCGTCACTATACTGGGGTGTTAGGACCCACACAGACCACAGGGTGAGCACCCCCTGCTGGTCTCACTAACACCTCTACCAGCAGCAACCTGGTTTTCCCAGGTGGTCTCCCATCCAAGTACTGACCAGGCTCAGCCCTGTTTAGCTTCAGTGAGCAAGATATAATAATATGATATTAATCCTGAATATCCAGAGTAAAAGCATTGGAAGTCTTTGAAACGACACATGCATTATGAATCTCATCTCATTTATAGTCATATATGCTGTATATATATGTATATATAGTCATAAAACTTTCTGCAAGCAATTTCTTATCAGTAGCAGAAGGACATCTCATCCTGATCACCCTGACAACCGTTTGGCAACACCCTAGCAACCACAAAGTAATGTACAGTAGTAAGATGCAGTCAGAAGACTTCAGGAGCACCACAGCATAACATCAGTGAAAATCTGGTGGGTCAGCAGCTGTGTTGTGTTGTTGTGTATTGAAGGATGTGTGGATGAGGTTAATTCTGGAGACGTCTCAGTGAAATGACCTTCAGCAACGATTTACACCCTTCAATTTGCTCAGGGTTCAAACAGGCGAGACTGATGGGTTATCTGTCTGTCTCTCCAATAAAACTGCAGCGCTTACACTGTCTATCTCACTTTCAGCTCAACACACACACACACTTAAATCAGCACATACACAAATTTATAACCTAAACAGTGTGTACGTGTGTGTGTATTTGTTTATTTGTAGCAGTGGCTGGTTTTAAATTGTAAATGTAATCAGCAGATATCTAAATGCAATCAAACAGAGCTGATAACCTGACAGAGAACTCCATTGTAGAAACAACAGTAAGATGTGTGCATGTTTTTACTGGTAAACAAGATCAATTTACTTGCATGAGATAATACGCTTGTTTTTCAGAATTATTTATCAGCTCCACCCAGAAAAACTTTAATCCCAAAGAAAAGTTCCTGCTGTAATCCACACTATTGTAGCTTTTTCTAGTTAGCTAACAGTTAACAAAAGCCACTGGATACATTTTTCATGGGGTCCATGTAGCATTAGGTTGTTGACAACATTGACCCTTGATTGGTTGATTACAAGATAGAGACACATTTCACACAATGTCATCAAACCTTCTGTGGTGTTCCTGACTTAACCGGGTTAGTTAACTTAGTGAAAACTTTTCCTTTCAAAAACTGAGGTAACCAAAGCATCTTACTCTCTGAAGATAACCTGATTATTAGTTTTCAAAATGTGTCTTTTACAGCTCATTTAACAGCAGGAAAGCCAATAACTTTATAAGGAACAACCAAAGTTCCCAAAGAAAAGGGAATAGATTTGGGAAATCCTTTTTCAGACAGTAATACCTGTCATAGGACAAGGTGTGTTCTTCAATGGCTTGGTTTTGTTGGCGTCATGTTCACATAATCATCATATGGGCAGACATAGATTTTATTATTTCTCTTTTTCAGTTCAGAAGCATCGCCACATTCCTCCTCATCAGTTATATCAGAGTCCCGTCTCAAAGTCACTTTTCCCAAATTTAGATGATATAAATGACATCATACGCATTGTAGATAAAATAGTCCTTTCTGGTAGCATTCTGAAATTAAAAACACACTGATTATTTCCATGCTTATTAATCTTGATGCAAATCAATTTCAATCACACTTATACATTTAAAAGAATTCAATCATTCCACAGAAATCACACAATACTGTCTGTGGAGCTTATTGTCCTCTATTTACTGTGTAATGCTAATATTACCTTTACCCCCCCTATCCCATACCTGGCCCTCATGCAAACAAAGCCCAAACAAGAAAATAGGACCAGCTAAGTATATTTAGTAACTAATAAGATACAGATAGTTTCAAATATTGCTACATAAATATTTTCTTATTGTCAAATATATAATTAATTTCCTAAAAACTTATTTAATAACCTTAAAACTTTGATTTAAGCTCAATATAGTATCAAAGACATTTAAAATCAAAATTATATTGTTTTGCTACCAAAAAGGTAAGTTAGTGTAAGTTCACGGCCATGAAAACACACCGATTTACAAAGTCTACAATTTAAAATCATTGTATGGTTAAACAATATGACTTACTAGTTGTGTAAATGTGGTTTTAAAGAGAAAAAAACATGTACAGGTATATTTTATTACACCTTAAACTGATGTTGTAATATTACAACTGAGGGCTTTACAGGGTTAACTGAAAAGTGATCCATGAGTTATCTGACACACCACAGATCTTCATCTTAGGGTTGATTGTTACAGTAAAAACACAAGAGGATTATTGAGGGGCAGTAAGGGACAGAGGATCTTTGGGTGCAAATTGGGGTAAATCTTCATTATAAAATCACAGAGAAACCACTGAACTGACAACATTTCCTTCACCGTCTCAATCTGGAGATCTGTGGTACCAGCTGCTTGTACTCATTCAGTCAAATATCAATGGTACACGAGCATCAATAATCAATCTTCAACTACTCAATACATTATCTTCTGTTACTGCGATCTGTGATGTGACTTTTATTTAAAGTGCATTTACTCTCAATTGTATTGTTCATGAAGGCAGATGTGTTGAAATATACTGTGTCACATTAAAAATCAAGATACATTTTTGTAATCACTCCAAACTCATCAATACAACAACAGTGACCGGTGTCTGATTGTAAAAGTGTCATTAATATGTTTCACGTCAATGAGACACATGTACAGTACATCTACTTAGGTCATAACAGATTTGTTATTCAAAAGATTTAAATCATGATATCATTATCTAATACCAAACATTGGTTTCTGTTGTAATTCCTCCTTTACCCGTGGTTAGTTTTCATGCACTTTGGCACTACCTACATGAAAAAAACAACAACGCAAGGTTATTTTCAACCCAGTGTTGAGTCAAAAAGGGACGAGCCCAGCCCCTTGGGTTGTAATTAAATCTATGCCTGTACTGGGTGGTTTTAACTCATTGGGTCAAATATAACCATTTTCAGGATTCATTTAACTTAACAGACTTAACACATATCTATATATTCATAGACTAATTGAAATCAGTTTTTCATCAGACCAAAAGGAATTCTTTCTGTATTATTATCTTTTACACGTATCAGATGTGTGTCTAACCGTTGTTCTTCTATTGACTTTTAAGGTCTAATTAACATATGCAGAAAATCATCAGCGATAATTCATTCTGCGCAGTCACGATTCAGAAAACTCTGCTAATTGAATTCAGCTCTTCATTTTCTCTAAAAGCTCAAGCCAGCGGTCTACAGGCGTCTCTTTAAAGTTAATTATCTTCATCAGCACAGAAACCTTTATTCTGCACAACATTGACTTTAATTGTTGTGTGTCTCTACTTGACAAACTCATTGAACAGCTCAGAGTTTTCAGCTATACAATCAAGAGACGGTGTGACGGATAGTGAAGCTTTGCTGCCCTCAGATAAAGACATAAAGACTCTTTACAACTCAGATTTAAAGCTGGCGTCTGCATCAAGGTGTCATCCACTTATAATGTTAGTGATGAGAGATCCAAATATTTACTTTGTTTCACGCTCCATGATGAGTTTGGGATCTTGACAGATTCATACACAGCGTACAAACTTGGCAAAATGAATGAGAGGTGGTATTAGTGAAGGGAAGGTTCATTATGATGTTTACTTGATGTACTACCATGATTGAGTGAAAAATATTAATAAAATATAGTGGAGGCGCATCACCAACCACTGTTTGTTTACACTCTTGTTTATGTTTCAGAAGTCAGTCGCTAGCTCCGCCTTCTCAACGACATCACCCACATCATTAAAGACGCATTCGATGATTGGTCAGTAATAGGGCTGCTAGATATATTATTATTATCAAAATATTATAAATGTGGTATACATAATGCAATGGTTTGCAATAATAAATGATTTTAATACTTCAAAAAGTTGTGTATAGTTGATGCACTGAGACTGCTGAGATAAAGAGAGTGATGCTTTATTTTCCTTGAAAAAAAACTTTACATGTATGTATTTTCAGTTTTAAATATATTTAATTATTATTCAGACTGATTTTACAATCATTTAAAACATTATTATATGCATATCATATATGCCATTATTTGTCAATTTATCGTTTATGAATATGGTGCAGCCCTAGCCGGGAAGCAGTGTATAGTAGCAGTATGTTTCTTTTCAAAGACAAGACAAGAATTTTGGGACAATCACATCACTATATTGTGTAGTCTAAACCCAGCGTTATTTTAGGCAGTTTAGATAGATTTAAAAGGATGTTTTTAAAGTATGTATAAAGATCAATGAAAATGTGTTTTCTGAATTCATAACCCCTCTAATAATTAAAAAAAATAATAATTCATCAACTGAGCATGTGTCAGGATCCTGTCTGGACTCTTTCTTGTCATAGTTTCTAGCTTCTTGAGACAGGGTTCTGGCAGTACCATGGCCGTTTCTCAAAATGCGTTCTTGTCTGTACTTGCGTTCTTGTGGACTTGTGAAATGTCATCAGTCGCGGACCAAGTACAAATCAACAAGTTCGTATCAAGCCCAAGTTCACATAAAATCCCCGGATGTGTTCTTGATCCGCCCATTTTATCGAGGATGCATCAGAGGAGACTTGTGTGGCCTTATGACAGCGAAGTTTCCCAGAATGCATTTCGCGTCAGGAGTCTGAGTTTGGCGTACTTGGTATTGAGAAACGGCTCATGTTTTGTCAAAGCATGTGGCTTTGTTTACCAGGCCATGTGCTCGTCTCCTCATTAATCACCTCATTATTGTTTGATTCATGTCACCTGTTCCTCTCTTGATTTGCTCCCCTATTTAATGCCCTTGTGTTTGCTGTCCTGTGCTCGTTCGTTTTGCACTTATCCTGTCTTTTAATACTTGTTAAATCTATTATTCAGTCAAGTAAGTGTAGTTCATTGTCAAGTCTGTTTAGTGTTAAGTCAAGTCTGTTTAGTGTTTTGTTTGCATAGTGGGTTTTGCCCACTTGTGGGTTTTATTTTCTTGTTTTTGTTTTAAAAAAAGTTTCTGTTAAACTGTCTGCGCCTGGGTTCGTGTCCAGTTCGTGACAGCATGTCTACATAAGGCTACCCACATGCTTTTAAAATCTGAAATAAAAGTTTCAGTAAGTGAAATAAAGTGAAATGAATGTACAAGATTGAGATTGGCTGTTACCCCAGGGAAGATTACAGCACTTTCATTCTTGCCAAGATAGATTTACTGATCAGTACAAAACAAAAGACAGCTGGATGTTTATGGGACGAGACTGTCGGACCGCTGGGATTGTTTAGATGATGTTTCAATAGAGACAAAAATTACAATAAAGCTCTGCTTCAGACATCAATTTGCCAGGACTGATAAACATTAGATGAACAGAGCGAGCATTTATAACTTCTGCATAAAACCCTACAGATCAAACTGAGGAGTGCAATGTATAATATTTATAAGTTTAAAATGATATAATCATCATAATATTCAATATCTAGCTGCAGCAGGACAGATCAGTCCTGTATCTTAAATCTCAAAGTACCATACAGCAGAATATTTCAAGACATCTGTACTCTACTGTTTGCGTGACTGAGGTGTAAAACCACATGTTTTTAAAAAGAAAATGACAGAAGACATCCGTTTGGTTCTGTTCAGCTGAAAGCACAGACTGCTGCTGCTGCTGTTATCAAAAACTAAAGAAAATAATAATAACGCATCTGAAATAAACAGACCTCACTGATCTGTAAGACAACCATTGAGATTTACATCTACAGGATATTTTCTCATTCATTTAGAGTAATAGAGTAAACATACACAAGGGGTTCAAATTGAATTTCATAATACATTTTCATTCAATGATTTTTAGATTTAAAACATAATATTGATCATTTTTAACTATGCATTCATGTTTGCTTTGTTTTTTTTATGAAAGCCACTAAAGTAATCAAGCTAAGAGCAGCGTGTGCAGTGTTTGATGTATTATTGACTGTATGAAGATGTGGATTGTTTATGAGTTCTTCACATCACGTGAAGGTTGAACTTCATCGGATCTCAGGGTCTGAGCGTAGGGTATCTGATCAGCTGCTCTAAAGGAATCAGACATAAAGAGAGAGGTTTAGTCCAGTCCAGACCTTTGACACATCTGTTGACAGACAGATAAGACTCAAAACTATGCAGCTCCATGATAATTGTCATGCGCATCTCGTCAGTGAAGCCGGTTTCTTGATTAGTTATAAATCACCATCACCTGCTTTTAGATGGAGGTGCATTAACTTCATAAAGTCGTAGTTCACTGACAAGCTGGACCATATCGCATACATATCACATGCAGTACATCCATGATAATTCTAACCCAGTCTCACCCCATGTCGTCAATATTTGACGACACTTGACCATTCGTCAATATGTGACGCGGAGGGTATACCTTTCGCGTCATTTTTTGACGAACTGGGGACTTCAATACTATTACGTCCGTTGCATTCTCTTCTCCTATTTTCTTACCAATTTCGCGTCGGTTTAGGGTTAGATTACGCAAAATTAAACAGTGTACGCGAAATTAAACAGTGTACGCGAAATTAAACAGTTGTCACCTGGCGTTGGGGTTAGAAACAGTTGTCACCTGGCGTTGGGGTTAGAGTTAGGTTTGGGTAGGGATGTCATTATGTAAATCTAACCCTAAACCGACGCGAAATTGGTAAGAAAATAGGAGAAGAGAATGCAACGGACGTAATAGTATTGAAGTCCCCAGTTCGTCAAAAAATGACGCGAAAGGTATACCCTCCGCGTCACATATTGACGAATGGTCAAGTGTCGTCAAATATTGACGACATGGGGTGAGACTGGGTTGATAATTCATGCAAAATTGTCCTGATTGTCAGTGATCTACGGCTCTGTGCAGTAAATGCTGCTCCATCTGAAAGCAGCTGATGGCGATTTATAACTAATCAAGAAACCGCCTTTACAGACGAGATGCGCATGACAATCACATTAGATTTATCGTGCAGCCCTACTCAAAACTACAAATGAGAGAGTGATCGCTGACAGACATGTGCACATTAAAATCCTCTCCTCATCTGGAAACAGGTCAAGATCCTGCACCTGCTTCTGTCCTGCTGGACTTCACAATACATCTTAGGATTTATCTTCGAGTCATGCAGATTAATCGCTTTAGTTGAATATTTTTCAACTTGTGTGAAGATGTATTTAAGGAGAAAAGTGTGTGTTTTTGATTAGCATCATTCACATCGCCCCGCACAAGTTTGCGTCTATTTGCTTCAACGCATTGACTTTGTATGTAATATCATTGAATTTGCGTTTGGTGTGTACGCCCCATTAGACAACGTAAGCAAACTCTTAATGCACTGAATTATCAACCGGCAGACAATGAATGAAAAACCTTCCCGTAGACCTGGACTGCAGTCATATCTGAAGACTTTGATGTGTGGGGCCCAGACTCTCCCAGGAGCCCCAAACATTCAGATATGAGAATAAAAAAGTCTTGTGTGTGCAAGTGTAGTTTATAGTAAAATGTCTTGTGTGGTGTGAGATAAGCTGACAGCATCCATTTACACAAAACCCTGTCAGCCTTTTTTTTTCTCTCCAGACCGACCTGAATGCAAATTGCTTGTGTGTGGGTTTGTGTTTGTCTCTGAACAATGACTTGATTCTGTCTGACTGCTTAATGAAATGTTTGTTGGGTTAATGACCTGAGATCAGATGCTGCCTGTGTGCAACTATCAAGATCAATCGTGAACTGAAGAAACAGACATTCATGAGACAATCAAAGTCTGTCTGTCTGTCTGTATCTCTGTCTGTTGTTATGTCTTTCTTTCTCTATGTCTGTCTGTTTCTATGTCTGTCATTCGGTCTGTCTGTCTCTATGTCTGTCTGTATTCTGTCTGTATCTATCTGTCTGTCATTCTATCTGTTTTCTGCCTGTCTGTCTATCTGTCTACCTACGTTCCATAGCAATTAATTTTACACTCAGACTTTGCCAGAATATTTGCTGTCGACTTTTATATTTTTTTTAAATAATGTAATGTGGTAAATTATCGACTGCATAACTCCATGCTATCATGTTATAATTCAGAGCACCTCAGATATAACTGTACAGTGCTTTCACACTCCAATTCATCCATAATGATGAGATGTTGTGCATACGTTTGACCTGAATGTGCCAGAAGCAGCTCGCGTGCGGTGTGATGGATGTTGTAGCGTGACGTGTTGTAAACTGACGGGAAATCGAGAATTACAGCTGGCCAAAATACTCCAGAAAACACTCCTGGAAAATCTTTAGTTTGTTCATGATTTTAGTGAGGTTTAAGATAGGATCTTGATTGCTTTAATAGCAGAGAAGCAGTGATTGTAATGAATGATGTGTGATTTACACCTTTCTCAGCTTTCGGTTTTTAGCAGAACTTTACTTTATGAGAATACCTTTCAGTGAAACATCATCATAATTATCATATGTTTGTTTTGCTGGCTATATACCAGCTGATGTTTAAACTGAAATAATCAATGTCTTATTTGTAGGTGATTGCTGAACACCAAAATATTGCATGCACCCCCGAAGTTTTTCTTACCACAGCATATGAGCTCCTGACATTCATTTCATTACTTTACTTCACAGCCAGCGTCATTTTAAATTCATAATATAAACTCGTGAGCTGTGAGCATCTGCATATTGTTGTGAAAAGGTGCGCTTGTTAATGTCCGTTTGAAGCCAGAGACCCATCCTTCGTGAATGAATATTCCTTGAGTGTAGTGAGTCACCATCGTTTCCTCGCGGCTAATAAAGAGTAACTCTTTATCTCAGACAGGTTTTTAATATCAGAGGAACAAAATGAAGTTGACCTCCTCACAAAGCCTCGGGACTGATGGTGAAGTGTAAGCCTCCCGTTTCCTCTAATCTCCCCGTCATTCCCTTCAGACGGAGATAAGACCTCCCCTCGCGCTGACGCTAAGTCAAATGAGGATCTTATCTTCTCTCAATGCTAGATATTAACATGTCCTCATCAAATCCACAGACCTCAACCTCCATCAAATCAACTCCAAACAATGTGACTCCTACCCATGAAAAATGAATCCCCAAAAATTTGCTTCTCTTCATTTTCAGCCATTGTTACTCTTAAAATACATTCAGTATTGATCTCGATGAATCTGAGGGAGGTGATGGGATCTCGGTGAATGTCGAGGGAAGTCTTGCGAGATCTTCAGTCTTGCCTTACCACATTACATCCGGACGCTGAGGTTTTAACACTAAAATGTATGAAAGACCCCTTTAATAAACCCTGACGATGGTTTCATTACACATTTCTGCAGTATGGAGCAAATCAAATCATTTTGGTTTGCTTGACAAGACTAAATAGATTTGGAAGAATCGACTGCTTCTATTATAAATTAATATTTAAAGAATTGCTTGTTGAAAGATGTGCTAATTTATTGATTTTAAAAGAATTTAAAAGGTTTAATAATATTTATTGAAGCAGGCAAATAATTTTTATTTATAACAATGAGCTGACATGAGGATATTTTCGCTTAAAGTAACATGATTAAATTAAATCAGAACAATGAAATAAATCAAACAATAAATAATACAGAAGTCACAGAATAAAACATATGAAGTTATAATAATGAACAATGAGCATATAGCGGTTAAAACATGTGATTCTGAAACATTTACATTACCAACAATAAATCAATACACATAAATGTCCAGATTGAATATTTTCTTTTATTGATATCAGTTTATCATGGACATCAAATCTGTTTAAAAGAGTATTTTAATGAACAGATTTGATTAAAAGGATGTTTTTTTTTTTAACACAAAAGCCTTATTTGACTCTAAAGAGGTTTGTTTTATAGATGAGATGTTGTGTTAATTTAGTTACAGTTGTGTTATCTACTGATATGTAAACACTAACAGAAAGTTGTGTAACTGACAGATGTGCAGGTAATACTAACCAGCTGTGTTTTATGATAAACAGATGATTACTGTTGACTAATCGGCACGCAGATTAATGACAGACAGACTAATCAATAGACATGAAATACTCATCTGAAATTCTGCTTTTATTTCAGAAATCTCTCATGTCAGTGTCCTGTATAGTTCAGCTGTGATTTCGAGAGGTTACACGAGCTGAGCTTTGTTTTTTTTTATTTCTCTCCAGCTCATTTGAGTCGTTCAGCTGAAGTAATAGCAGGAAAGTGAAAGATCAATATTGATTGATCTGAGAGACCTTTACAATTATACAGGCTTGTGTTATAAGAGCTCATGTGTCCCGGGTCACTGAGCCACACTTTAATCATCCTCAGCTTGATTTTGCCAAAAGTGAATGAAGTTAAAGCTGAATTTGACACCTTGCACCCCTCCCCATCTCTTCCTGTATGGTCCATAACTCCACATACTGTATAACTTTAAAGTCCCCGTGTGATGAAAATCAAGTTTTTATTGTTTGTGTCATGTATCTCCTGTCATCTGCATCACCCATCATCCTTTGCGCCCTGTCATCCACCATCTTTGATTACCGTCTTCACCTGTTCACCATTACCAAGACTCTATTTATACTCATCATTGTCTTTATTCATTGTTGGTTCTCGTCTTTGTTTTATGTGTATTATTTCATCATCTGTGAATGAAAGTTATATGTCATCCTTCCTCCACATAACGTGACAGTTTGTTTGAACACAAACACATCCCATAAATATTCTGGGATCTCTCCTGTAAAAAGGCCCTATAGTAGTAACATTGCCGAAACATTCACGGAAATCATTCTGTGTGAACAATGCCGTAAGGTGCGTGCCGTAGTGAGGACTCATTGCCTGTCATTGCAACAATGAAGTTATGGTTCAGCTCTTGACGGATCAGAGCATCACGTGCTCCTTATGATCTTATCATAAACTTAAATGCACACACATGGTTTCTCCAGAGAGATATCCTGGATAATTTGCAAACTTCAAAACCTACCAAGTGCAAGACTTGAAATACGTCACGTGTCTTTACGTGATCTTTACAGTATGTGTGTGAATGGATGCACGGATTCTAGAAAAAATGAACGATTCCCGGACAAATCCCAGATGCATTTTCCGTGTATGTTCTATAATCTCTGTGTTATGTTAGAGATGATGTACATCAGATGTTGTTATGTCTATAGAAACCTCAGCAGCTGTGTGTTGATGTGTGAAGTGCTTCAGTGGTTTGGTGTACTCAAGATGGTGGTATCTGTCTATTTAAGAGTCAAATCGATGGTCATCCTGATGTCTTGATCATCTTAGTGTTTAATCAATGCAGTTCAGTGTGTAAGGAGTCCCTGAGGATCATCTCTGTGTGAATTATCCTAATGTGTGACAAGAGTCATCCCGCCTGCAGACAACCACTAGCCTTTATATTGATCTACTCAAAGACTTTTATGAGATTTCTCTCTCTTTCTCTCGGATGAAAGGAGATTTCGGGCTGTTTGTTAGCAGGAATACATCAGATCAGGTTTAGACGGCTCACAGGTGAAGGTTGGGCTGGTGAGCTGAAGTTTTGGCCTGGTTTTCATTGACTCGTGAGTTAGGGTTAGGGTTAAATAAGATAAAAAACAGATTATAATAAACTAACTAATAAAATCTATAAATTAATTCTTTATGATGCCATTGAACTAAAGTAGTTTACAGTGAAGATTAAATATCTTCAGCTATATCACAGCTTAAACATCATCCATTGTTTATTATTATTATTATTATTTTATTATTATTATTATAATAAATATTAAAAATAATAATTACAATGATAACAATAATAATAATGACGATGAGGATGGTAATAATAATAATATTAATAAGTATTATTGTTATTCATTTATTATTATTATTATTATTATTATCATCATCGTCATTATCATTGTTATTATTATCATAAGTATCATATTATAATCTTTATTATTAGTAGTATCATCATCATTATCATCATAAAAATAATAATAATTATATTATAAATCTTATATTTTAGGAGAACAATAATACATAGATAAGTAGATAAAAACCATTGTGTGTTGTGTTTCATGATGTTTTCTAATGGATTGTGATCTGTTCAATAGGATAATTTTTTTCTAGAAGCTGCTACTTTTTAAAATATTCATAAATATGCCTGCATGGGTTGTTTTATGGGTATAATTATGGCTGTCTAGAGCGATTGTTCAACAATGTGCCCATTTGAAAACTCTGTGAGTATGAAGCTCTGTCAGATGTAATAGCAGATTATTTCAGTTTTAATGCACTTTATTAGCATGACAAACAGTTGCCAGAGCAGCTGTACCAAACCCAAAATAACATTAAACCAGAGAAAGTGAGAAAATAACATGATGCCCAATCTTCAGACAACACTAAACTCGGACAAAAGAAAGCATAATTTCTGTTTGTGTTGAAGTAAACACACCTGAACAGAGCTTTTGTTCACTGTATATATTTTGAAGGAAATCATCACGTTATTGTTGGACTTTATATTGACTGTTAGTCTTTTATAGAGAGCCGCGGGCATGGATTATATGAATGCTTGTTTGTGTTTGTCTGATGTTGTCCAGGTTCTTTGTGGATTCTTGTTTTCGATCAGATGTTTAACCGGACACGTAACCCTTTAATCCAGAGTGACACCGGTATAAAACTCAACACCGGCTAATCTCTCCAACCCAGATTATCCGATTAATCCGGCTGGTTTATAAGATTGACGGACTATCGCTTGAGTTGATCTGTCGAGTTGATCTGGTGTTTCTGGCCACAGAGGCAGTGCTTGTGTCTCTCTCATGGGCCTGCGGTAAGAGATAAGACACTCCCATGAATAGAGTTCAAAAAATAAGCCGTAGCGTTAACCAGCATCTTTATCTGAGAGCAAACGGACGCTGACCTGTGACTGTAGGAACCCTCAGGAGCTTCAATACCGACACTGACAGACACTGAACTCAACTTCTCATCATCACTCACCTCACGTCTGTCTGTCCGTCTGTCTGTCTGTGATCTTTGACTCTTTTAAACATGCAGAAGTCCCTTATTCGATATTATTAATGACTGTGAAATCAAACACAAACACACCAACAGCAGGGCTTTATGATTACCTGTAATTACAACAAATCAGGTCAGTCTGAAGATTAAGACCTTTAGTGTAACAACATTTCACATACAGTAATACACACACACACACACACACACACACACAGAGGTTAACATTCGCTGGTCTTTGACTCCAGGTTTGGCTCTGATATGTCATTACAGTCTTGTGTGTTTTAACACCTGTGCTGCTTTATTGGACAGAAGAAAACCTTGTTTCTTTATTAATTTCTGTATTTTACCAGAGTCAGACATCTGTGATATCATCACACACAGAAGTATACGTGTACCAGGTGTACGTCTGGCACATGCACACACACAGTCACACACATAAGCTCAGGTGGTCCAGGTGGCACACACACACACACACACACACACACACACACACACACACACACACACACACACACACACGCATGCACGCACGCAATTCCCACAACAGTCCTCATGTAGTTCCAGCAGTAAGAAGAGTTTATATTGACAGTTACATCTAGTTGTGTTCTTAACATTACAATCTTTTATCATGTTGTTGCTCTCAGTGGGTTTCATTCATTTTACTCTGTGCTGTGCAGTAAAATCACAGTAATGCAGAACTGCTTTCTGTCTTTGACATCACTGAACTGTGTTCAGTAAACGATGGAGGACAGAACTTGATTTGATCTATTATCATTGGTTAATATTTGATTATTTATTATTATTAGTCTTTGTTTTGTCAGTAAAGCAGAGATGAGGTGAATGATTACACATTGATGATCTTTCTCCTGAGGAATAATCTACACTGATGAATAAATCATAATACATGAGTCGAGTGTTAACAGAATCATAACACTTTAAACATTCATTCACTGCTTTGTTTTATTAATGATTATATTGCATCTGTATCTGCTTTCATTGACATTTGTACAGATCCACGCTCTGCTTCATTATAATACAAGAAGATATTACAGAAATATTTACACACTCAAATCTTTAAAGATCATGAAGATGAGGTACTTTAAAATAAATCAATAGGTACTCAGTGTTACGTTATGTGGTGAGGAAGACGAGAAGAAACATTCCAAAACATATCAACTTTAATAAACCAAGTGACTGATTTTATATATATATATGTATACACACACACACACACGCACGCACGCACGCACACACGCACGCACGCACGCACGCACGCACGCACGCACGCACACACACACACACACACACACACACACACACACACACACACACACACACACACACACACACACACACACAACAGCAACATTAGACACTAGACAATAACATATTACAATGGGGAGAACAGACAGAGTATATATAGACATGATGATGATGATGATGATGATGATGATGGATGACAAACACAGCTCAGTTGATGGAGTGAAGAGGATGATGGGAGATGTAGTCCAGATGGGGAAGATGAACAAGAGAACAGACGAGGATGTAACAATTAGATATTGAGGTTGACATGAAATATTTAGTTATTATTTAGTGCATTAATAGTCCATTATAATAAAGTCCACTTAGATTACAATATTTCTTATTCTTGAGCCCTGCAATTTCAATTCCAGTTCAGTTTTCCTAACATAAAGACAGTGTAGATCATAATATTTGTTTGCATATTCTCTCTTTTAATGGTAACATCAATCCATTATATGGTTCTGACACAAAGGAGAAGACACCGGTTATCACACTGCTGGCATGATATTCATCAGCATTTTGTTGTTCATAGCAGAGGGTTGCTCAGCTTATTACTTATATTTTACAGTTTGTCAGTTGACAAGATTTGATAAAGTTTGCATACACACCCTTTGAATGTCCTCACAAGGTCAAATTATTCTGTTTGTGGGTACATTTGCATGCACACAGGTGTAGTGGTGGTTAAAGAGAGGGACTTGCGAGTTTCTGTTTGAAGTGTATGACGGGTCATCTAACACAGGACTCGTGTAAGTGTTTCTCAGACTCCAGTGTGATTCTTCAGCCGGCGGCGCGTCTCGCTTTCCGGACCATTCCTCTGAGTCTTTGACAGACGCTTGTCTGATTTCCGGCGCTCGATCTGTAAAAGCGGCTCTCGGTTCTCTCGACATCCGCTGCGGATCTGTTGACACATCCTTCTGTGTTTGTTTCTTTAATGGCCTTATATTTCATTTCGCAGCAAAAGAAAACACCATTACCCAGTGCAGTGAGTCGCGTCGGGCCGTTCTGCTCGCCCGAGACTCCTCCCTCTCATCTGGGCTCTGTTTCAATTATCCAAACACACCGCTCAAACTTTCATCTACTTCATTTCCTCATGCTGTTCCTGAAGAATTCAAGCGTCTCCTTCTTTTGACACACATTCCACTTCTTTTAAGAACGTCTGCGTTACGTTTTATCTTCATAACACAGAACCTGAATCGCTCACAGCCCATCCACTGACTGATGCATGATAAACAATAAACCGAGAAGCACTTTATCCATCTGGCAAGGTCAAATCTGATTGGCTGACTTTATAGGACACACAGACTGTTTTTCAGTTTGAATAGGACCAGTTCTTTTAAGGATGAAAGAATCACACTATTATCAAATCTATATCATATCTTAAAACTTTTCTTATGGCGTTTGGTAAGAATAAAAACACAGATCTCAGAGCGTTGAGAACAATAACAAGATCTTGTAACCCAACATGTTCTTCTATTGTTCACATTTATACGTCCATCATGTCTACCTGCTTTACTGGAGAAACACAAAGATGCTTGATAATAGAAACCAAAGATTCATTTGTTCACACACATGCCACAGATGCATCACAAGAAACTGAGAAATATATTTGTGGACCTCAGTAATGATGAATCTTTTGGCCATGGGTTCATTGAACATCTAGAATTGTCTCTGTCTATTCTTTAATCCTCTGCTCCGTCGAACATCTCCAGATTGTCCTCTGCGGATCAGAAAACACCACGAACTGCAGACGGCAGATTTGAGTGAAAAGGCCCTTGGGCGCCCCATTCAAATAAACCCCAGTAACAAAGTCAGAGGAAATTGATTTGCACATTGTTTGTGTTCAGGGGCTTTTATGGACGTGCTGGTAATGGCCCGGCCGGAGGGACTGTGTCCTGGATATGGATTTAGTCCTGCTAAAAACTCAAATGCACTTTGATGGCGTATTGTAGATCGATGTTGTGATAATCTGTGTCCAGAACAATAAACAGACGGCAAAAGTTGAAAGTTGTGACTGCGGCAATAGTGTGCATGTGTGCATTTATCAGAAATGGAAAAGTGCTTCAGGGATTGCGTGTGCCACTAAATACAAATCCGACGTGTTTGCCATGAGAAAAAGCGAGCTGTTCTGTGCTATCTTTAACAGAACACATTTCTGCTTTAAATAGCTCTGTTACCAAAATGAGAAATGTTGAAGTTTTGTGCATAGAGTCTAATTTATATGCAGCTCTATGAGAACCATTAGGACTTTCTGTGTGTGCGCGTGTGTAATAGTTTTTCCATTTTCTGTGACAACCATAATGCATATTAGTATTATGAGAAAATGCAGGTCATTTAACATCAGGCACTATGGCTGGATTTCATTGTGGCTAACACCGCTAACACATTCACAGGGACAAACCCCAGTGTGTCTCACCCTCCTGTCTGTCTCTCTCATTTTCCTGTGTCCCTCGACTTCCTGTCTCACTCAACTTCCTGTCTCACTCAACTTCCTGTCTCACTTAACTTCGTGTCTCACTCAACTTCCTGTGTTCACTTCCCTCTCTTCCTCAACTTCCTGACTGTTTTAGCTTCCCGTCTCTCCCTGCCTCTTCTCTCACTCACCTTCATGTCTCATTATGTTCCATTTCTCCCTAAACTTCCTGTCTCTCTTCCTGTTTACTCCATTCCCTGCGTCCCTCAACTTCCTGTCTCACTCAACTTTCTGTCTCACTTAACTTCCTGTCTCATTCAACTTTCTGTCTCACTTAACTTCCTGTCTCACTTAACTTCCTGTCTCACTTAACTTCCTGTCTCACTCAACTTTCTGTCTCACTCAACTTCCTGTCTCACTTAACTTCCTGTCTCACTTAACTTCCTGTCTCACTCAACTTTCTGTCTCACTTAACTTCCTGTCTCACTTAACTTCCTGTCTCACTTAACTTCCTGTCTCACTCAACTTTCTGTCTCACTTAACTTCCTGTCTCACTTAACTTCCTGTCTGTCTTATCTTCCTGTTTCATTCACTTCCTGTCTTGCTCAACTTCCTGCCTCTTCTCTCATTCAACTTCATGTCTCACTCCACTTCCTGTCTGTCTTCCTCAACTTCCTGTCTCACTTTACTTTCTGTCTGTCTTATCTTCCTGTTTCATTTACTTCCATGTCTTCCTCGACTTCCAGTCAGTTTCAGCTTCCCTAGGGTGACCATACGTGCCATTCTTCCCGGACACATCCCGTCCAGGATTTTGTGTTAGTCTTTCGGAAGTCGTATTTGTCGACCGCATACATCATAGAGGATTATTATTATTATTATTACAGAAAAGCAACCGTTACATTTTAAGGTAAGAATGAAACTACGATTGTATATCTTATGTTTTTAACTGAATGGCGTATGCGGTCAACAAATACAACTTCCGGAAGACGCACCGAAATCCTGTACGGGATGTGTCCAGGAAGAATGGCACGTATGGTCACCCTAAGCTTCTCGTCTGTCCCCACCTATTCTCTCTCTCAACTTCCTGTTTACTCCATTCCCTGCGTCCTTCAACTTCCTGTCTCACTTAACTTCCTGTCTCACTCAACTTCCTGTCTCACTCAACTTCCTGTCTCAGTTAACTTCCTGTCTCACTCAACTTTCTGTCTCACTCAACTTCCTGTCTCACTTAACTTCCTGTCTCACTCAACTTCCTGTCTCACTCAACTTCCTGTCTCAGTTAACTTCCTGTCTCACTCAACTTCCTGTCTCACTCAACTTCCTGTCTCACTTAACTCTTTGTCTCACTCAACTTTCTGTCTCACTTAACTTCCTGTCTGTCATATCTTCCTGTTTCATTCACTTCCTGTCTTCATCAACTTCCTGCCTCTTCTCTCACTCAACTTCCTGTCTCAGTTAACTTCCTGTCTCACTCAACTTTCTGTCTCACTCAACTTCCTGTCTCAGTTAACTTCCTGTCTCACTCAACTTCCTGTCTCACTCAACTTCCTGTCTCAGTTAACTTCCTGTCTCACTCAACTTCCTGTCTCACTCAACTTCCTGTCTCAGTTAACTTCCTGTCTCAATCAACTTCCTGTCTCACTCAACTTCCTGTCTCACTTAACTCTTTGTCTCACTCAACTTTCTGTCTCACTCATCTTCCTGTCTCAGTTAACTTTCTGTTTCATTTACTTCTATGTCTTGTTCAACTTCCTGTCTGTCTCACCTTCATGTCTCACTCAGTTCCTTAACTTCCTGTCTTTCTCTTTCTTTCTCTCTTCCTTTCTCATAATGCTTTCTTTCTTAATGCATAATTCTGTTTCTCTTTTAATTTCCTGTTTTCTCAGCTTTATTGTAAACTCAGCTTCCTGTTTCTTTCAGCGTCCCGTCTCATTTAGTGTTAGTCAGCTGTCGCTCTCCAGTGTCCTGTTGTTTGTTCATTTGATGCACAGACACAAACTGTGGTGTGCAAACTAGCTGGAGGTCAGACATGTTAATAAAGCCGTAATCGTCGACGATCAAGATTTTTGACAACAGGGAGCCATAAAGAGTTATGCATTTCTGTGACAAAGCCCTTTTAATTTTCTCTGTTAATGTTTTCTGTTCTATTAGTTCTGACAGGAGCGGGCACGAGTCAACCTCTCTCATCTTCAAATCTGATATTTCAAACGTTTGAGGACCTCGACATAATGAGGTAGCAGTATCAGGCTAAATGAGGTCTCTCTGAGGACCTTCACATGAGAGCCTGATTATGAATAATGACAGAAACCATTAAAAATATCAGCCGGCGCTTTTCTGATATTTGAGAAACTCGTGTCAAATCTGAATCCAAATTTCCAGATGAAGTCATTAGTTAAATGATTGCTATTACTTTGAAACTTTAGCTTGTTAAGTTACAAGCTACTCATAATGTATAGTTATTAAGCTCGAGTCAGTTCATAAAAGCACATACACTGTAACACATACATTTAACTAAAACAAACACTGAAATGGTTATGTAAGTGATGTTCATATTCTGTTAAACACACAGGGGAAAGAAAGTTATACAGGTGTGGAGGAACAATGACTTCTAGTTTAGTTTATTTTCATGTTTTGTTTATGTTGTCATGTTCCTCATGTGTTGGGCATTGCTGTGATTATAATAACTTTATATTAACTATGTGATCATAAACCAGCACTACATCACTGTAGACATTCACAGACTTTATACAAAAATACAATCATGAAAAACTCATGCAGGCATTTTGTGAATTTACCTGTGATTATACGGGTATGTATTTGTGTGTGTTTGCGTGTTTGTGTCTGTGTGCATGCGTGCGCGTGTGTGTCTGTGCATGCACTTGTTTGTGTGTACATGCGTGTATGTGTTTGCATCTGTGTGCGTGTCTGTGTGTGTGTGTGTGTGTGTGTTCTCGGGTGGTGTGTGTTAGTTACGGCTGATGGAAGCTTTCGGACTGAATTGTTCAGCTCTCTTGTCACACTATTAGCATTAGCCAGACAAGACTGTGTTGTGTGTGTGTGTGTGTGTGTGTGTGTTGTGTTCACTTGAGAGGAAACACTGCATCTGTTTCTGACAGCTGTATCAATGACAGAGAGAGAGAGAGAGAGAGAGAGAGAGAGAGAGAGAGAGAGAGAGAGAGAGAGAGACTGTAATGTGTAAATAGTAAATGAAAGTGAATACTCTTAGAAACGCTCTTCTGTCTAAACGTGACTTCTCTGTGTCCTCACATACAGTCGAGTATTCGTGCTGTAATCCACACACAGATCTGTGTTTCTGTCTCTGTTGTGGTGACAGTAATATTAAAAACAACAAAGCATCTTGAATGTGAACTGAAGAAGAAATAAATGCAATAATAATAATGTGAATAATACACGGGCTGCTGCTCTCTATGCAAATCAAGCCAATCACCTCCTGTATCAGACTCACATAATTGCGCCCTCTTAAATTTCATGAATAAACATGGCTTTTTTAAGCGTCCGGCCTCCTCCGTGTGTGGGTCGACGTTCGGTCTGAATAATTACACGAGAGGAACCGCACAGTGTTTCCATCATAAAACAGATCCAACCGTGATCGCTCAACCTTTCTCAGACATCACGTCATCTGTCCATCGAGATGAGCGCTAGGATGACTTTAACACAATGGTGTATTAACCCATCACTGACTGTTTAGAAACACATTTGATTCATAAGAAAAAGTGCTTACATACTGTACATGTGATCAGTAATGCAGTATAAAATATATGTATACAAGAGCGTGTTTCTGAATGACTTATACTGGATGAAATATAAAACATGTAGCTACAATAATGTCAATTACTTTTCTGTTATTACAGTTAAGTGAAAACTTACCAAATCTTAGATAAGAGCTTTAATTGACTTATTTAAATGTGTATATATAGTAGCACACAGTGCTGCCAGGTCCTTCAAAGCTTCCAGCACTAACATATCATAAAGAAATCTGCCAATGGGGTAAAAAAATCTTAAATATTTAATGCAAGAAAAATTCAAGAAAAACTTTTACATTTAAATGTAAAGATTTGTTTTAAGCACAAATTTACTTAAACCGTATATTTTTTGCCTAAATACTAAACTTGTTTTCTTAGGTCATTTTGCTCATTAAGAAAATGTATTTTCATTTTTTGCAGTGTGACACGTGATACAGCAGGAATCAGATTTTATTTCCCTTGCATTTCTCTAGTCGATCAAATTCTCCTAACTGCAATTAAAGGAATGCTTCGTATTTAAAGTTAATGCGCGCAATTGGCGGAAACTGTGTTACGGTCTGACGCCGTTCATTATAAAAACCGTCGGGAAGAAAAGCCCTCGGAGACTCTTTTGATCAGGCCGGAAAACCGTGTGGATGTTGCGGGCAGACTTTATTAAAGTCTAAATGAATGTAAATCCTATAAATAACTCCAGATGGCTCCTGTGATCTCAGCTGTTTCTTAACACTTGATTTCATCAAAGTTTGTGCATCTTCATTGTGCTGAATATTTAGGGAGAAACTTCCACACGGGTGGATCCTCATTTGTTCTCCGCCTGGGGCCGAGATTGGCTGGTTTGCTCGTCTTGTGCTCTAATTCCCTCCCGTACGCTTTGGTTTGCTTTATCTGCTTCTAATAGTAACGGCGCAGGGCAGATCTAACAGCTGCGCGACACATCCATTCCTCAGCACTGTTAGATGTTCTGGAATTATGAGCAGGAGATCACGCAAGCGTTTTACAGCATCTGTGCTGTCACATCACAGGTGTCTGACGCAGACCTCGTCTACGCTTTATATTATCAACAATCGCTTTCAAAGAATACAAATGCACTCCTTTCTCAACAGTTATTCTGATGATTTATTGTCATTATTACCATTAATAAATCTTATTATTCATGAATTATCTGTTGTGTGTAAGAAGGACATCCTCATTTTATGTTTCTGTTATTGCTTTGGTGTTGTTCTTGTGTAATTAATATTCTGAATAACTTCATGTTTCCCTGCGGATGTGAGCATCTCATTAGCATCTGATTATTAATTCATGAAGTGTAACTCCTTACATTTGTGTCCAGTTTGTCACGACATTAGATCAGTGATGTAACACACACATGCACACGCGTGTAGTGATGATGACCTAGTGAAGGTTATGCTGTACTGATCACAGGTCAGTGATATAACAGCCAACAGTAACCTGATGCTTGTGAACGTTTGCTTTTATTCTCTCCTAACAAGCACTGAAACATCTTCATCTGACCTCAGGAGCTTCTAGCAGCATAAACTCACTGCCAACGACCGGCGCTAAAGTTTTATAACAGAATAAATCATCACTGCACTCCACTGAGTGTGTCCGTCTGTGTGTCTGCGTGTGTGTGTACGTGTGTGTGTCTTTTCTAACAGATGAGTGGGGTTTAGTGTAAATTCACACTGGAGTGAATGATGTTTTTTCTGCTGTCTGTCCAGCAGCTCTAGAAAAGGACGAGACAGTATATATTAATGTTCATACAGAATGGTTTCAATGTCTTACATGTATGTGTGTGTATCTTACACTGTACAAATCTAACACGACTAACAGATACAGTGGCAAGAAAAAGTATGTGAACCCTTTGGAATTTCATGGTTTTCTGAATAAATCTGATCTGATCTTCATCTACGTCAAGGGTATTAAAACATAAACCTGGCGCAATGAGCGACGCAAGTGTCTTTTGCTAGTTTCAACTCAGCACTATTATCATTTTCACGTTTACCACCACATTTAAATAGCAAAAGCATTCACACACAATGTTGTGCCCATGGGTGTTCTGGTCTGAAAACGACAACTAAAATAGACGAAACCATTGACCAACTAAACCTGCTCTAAGGGCGATGACGCAATATTACTTAACTCTTTCCCGCCATTGATGAGTTATCTCGTCAATCCGCAAATATTGCTATTATCCACAAGGTGGCACACTTCTGCAACTTATAGAACCCAGAAGTATCGCTGTCGGGCAAACAGCTGTATGTCCGTCTGAGTTTTGATGATCGCTCTGAATCTGATCTCTATCAAAAATCCTTTACAAAAATGGAATAAACTATAATTGGGTGTTTTTTAAGAAGCATACCCATATTTAAGAGGTGATAAAAAGAGAACTGATGAAAGTAGGAAGAAAGTTTTTTTTTAAAGCAGAGGGTCTGTTCTTTCATTTAATATATTGTATGTTTATATCTTTAAAGATGAGCATTTTCTGGGAGTCATTCAACTTTTGTGAAAATCATGAAAAATGCTGGCATGGAAAGAGTTAATGAGTGCATTATTAATATGCACCTATAAACGGGACGACAACGTGCGTTATTACACACATGGATGCACATCAGCACACAAACATTTTTAAATCTGAAAAATAAAAGGATTAAAATGTAAAAGATTATTATTGAGTCTATAAAAACAACCCAAAACACCATAGCAAGTCCACAACAGAATGGCTTCAGAAAAACTAAATCTGTCTTTTGGAGTGGCCCAAGTCATTAACCCAAAAGAGATGCTGTGGATTGACTTGAAGAGGGCCAAAGAATATGACGGAGATAAAGCGATTCTGCCAGGAAGAATGGGATAAAATTCCTCTTCAACAATGTGTCGGTCTGATCCACAACTACAGGAAGCACCAAGAGGGCGTCAACAAGTTATTCATTGTAAGGGTTCTATTACTGTTCCACTGCCATTTTGAATAAGTGTGTTTAACAAAGACATGAAATATCTGATTGTTTTGTGTAATTGTTTTTAGACACATTATGTTTGTCAACATAAACTTAGATGAAGGTTAGATTACATTTTACGACAAATTTGTTCATAAAACCATGAAATTCCAAGAGGTTGACATAGTTTTCTTTCCACTGTTTACAAAGGTGAGGTGTTGCAAACATTTTTGAATAAGTTTCCCAGTCTTTCATTGGTCCAGACAGCAGGAAGTGCCGTTTCAATCTCATGTCATTGGTCAAGGATAAAAGAGCAATGTTTGAAAATCACAGTGTTGTTGGAAATAAACGTATGAACTTGTTCATGAACTTGAACTTATTCATGTTAGGGATGTGCATTTTTGTAATTTTCTTTTATTTGGATTAATCAATAGGTCTGAGAAACGAGTACTCGATTAATCAGGGGCAGGGCATTCAAGGGGTGGTGTGTACGCATCATAGTGATTTTTATTTATTTATTAAAAACAACACTTTAACAACAATTAATGCTGAAGAAACGAATACAGAAAAATGAACACATACTAGATTATTAATGAATTAAATGTTGTTTTTTTAACAGAAACCTCTAATAGGAATAGCTGCGTGAAGTGAAACTACATAATACTAATAACTACATAATATAAATCTTGATACAACATAAATGTATTATACAACGTGCATCTATCTGCATAAAATACAAGACTTAAACTAAGTTATGTACTGGACAAAAGGTTTAACTCCTGTTGTGGATGTGCCTCATAATCCTAACAGAACGCTTTTAAACACGTCCGGATTCATAACATTAAGCAGCTTGAAGTCTTTTGCTATCATTTTAGCGTTTAGCTGTGTCGTGCTCTCACCTGTTCTCAGTCAAGATGTAATGTTCGTATGGCTCTCTTGACATTTGAGATTTAAATATGATAGATGATAGAGTCATTTGAAGTATGCACATCAGCTATATTTTGCCAGGTGCTGGATCAAAATGTATATCACGTAATGAAGAGAAAGACTGAACGCTGTTCTTCTCCCTTTATTTGTACAAAATGACAAATGAACAAATCTGAATAATGACCCTACAAATGAAGGGAGCAAAACAGTGTGCAGACTTTACCTAAATATGAGATGATAACGCATTGAACTTGTGACGGCCGTGTACATTTTGCACTTGACTGAGTGTATTTTTATCTTATCAAAGTGAAGCCGAAAATCACTGTGTCCTTTTGAAAGCATATAGTGCCTCAGTAATGTGAGGTGTGTGCGGCGAGTGTTGCGGTGGAGCCGCGGGTGCACTTTGAGAGTAGACTCCTCTGTATGGTTTTAAATCACTGATACTGTGATGTCATACACCGTTCAGTCAAACACATAGTCAAACATGCCCACAATCTTTACTATGGACCACAAGAGATAACCAGTCATAAAAAGTAAATAAACCCACACATTATCATCGTTTTCATGATTAATCGTTGATGTCGCATTCGAGTATTTGTGAACATTCATGTCTGATAAAATGACACACATCACTATAGCAGAAGGTGCAAAAATACTCATCACCTTTAAGATAGCAGATATTAGCATCCTTCATATGTGCCCACCAAACACACACACACACACACACACACACACACACACACACACACACACACAACCATGCACATGTTCACTTCCAGCCCATCTGAATCTCTAATCCTCTTCTTTCTGCATGTATCATTTCCACACAACTGAAGCGTCATCCACAAACCAGACAGAGATTATGTTATTTTTCCATCTGATGGTATAACTGCTCTTGACACTTTGTCAGTCAGACGGTGTGTTGGTGTGTGTGTGTGTGCGTGTGTCTGTGTTTGTGTTGAGCCTGGAGTTGTTCATGAACATAATGTTGAGGATTTAACAGCAACTCACAACTAAATGTGTATTTAACTAGACTAGCCAGAAGTGAATTATCATCTGATATTAGTAATCTGTAATTCTCCATGAAATAATTTAGAAAATATAAAACTAAGGGTTAAGTGTCTTGCTCAGGGACACAATGGTGTGTCACAGTGGATTCGAACCCAGATCTCTCACACTAACGGTGAGTGTCTTATCCACTGCGCCATCACCACCCCATTAAAATTATCCAGTAGCCAAACAATCTCTAAATGCCGGATGCCACAGTGTTTGTATTAAGAATGTTTTTGTCAACTGTGCAATATTTGATCTGTGTAAACTCTCTGGAATCTGTTCATCTGAATTCCCTGTGCAATATTTCTGTGGTGCCCAAGTGTAAATATCTGTGGAGACTTTCCTTTGAATTTTTATTTTATTTTATTTGTATTTATCGTTCCTGCACTGTGACTATGTACTCATTAAAATTTGTTGTTAGTAAAGAATTAAGATGAAGTTCTGCCATTACAAGCAAATTCAACAATTTCCTGAAACTAATCCATTGTTCCAACAAATATTTGGTGTGAATCATCTTAAACATGAGTGGTTAAAATGCTCGTTATTGACAGCATGTGGCATTCACTTTATTTGATCTTAATCGCTTAATTAGTTGGCTCTAACATGTATGTGACATCATTAACTAAGTTGTTAAACAAACATGGTTCGATTGACAGATGTGAGATAAAGTTACTCTGTTTTCAGGAAACAGTCATGACTAGTTAATTAGTTACCATCGCTAACGATGTATTGTGCTGTGGTAGTTAAGCAGAGAGTTACGTGGTGGAAACGCACCCCTGAATTCAGTTTAGTTAAGACGGATTGGACGGAGCAGATGAGGAACGAATTCAGCTTTGTTTTGATGGATTAGGAAGAGCAGATTTGGGCTCCATTCAGTTAAATTTTTAAAGATTTTTTAATGCATTGTTGTCATTTTTGTCCATCTTCTTGAAGGTTTCTTTACTCTTCTTGTCCACATTTTTTTGCACTTACTCATCTGCCCTTATAACATTGACCTGAGACAACAGTAATCTCTTTCCCAGCCTGTGGATCTCCGTGATGTTTGTTGGCCTTTTGATCCATTGAAACCCATGAGGAAGTTATTTAAATAAAGTTCTGCTTTTCTAAACTTGATTATGTCTTAAATTAGCAGTTTGGCATCATTGGAATCGCTCTCTTTTTCGCTCCACATTAATCACCAGCTTTTCCTCAACCGGCAGCTGTCCAATAATCTCTGACCTTTCAGGCGGCAGCAGCTTAATTTTGCCAGGAGCGAGCATGTCCCGCGTTCGGCCGCTCGCTGAAGCTATGATAAACTATAGAGCGCCTGCTTCCTCTGATTATAATGAGAAGAATCTGTCACGTGTCTTGTGTATGTTTGTTAATTGACTGTGTTGTTTTCTCTTTGTGTTGTAGCTCAGAGTCCTCAGGATCTTCAGCAGGACTATCAGAGGTAACACACAGACTAATATAATACACAGCAGTATGAGTGTGTGGTGATGTGCTGACAGTGTGCAGGTGTAGACACTTCACTTCACAACAAAAACACACACACACAGAGACACGTCGACTTCTTCACCGTGCTTAAATCATTTTGCTGAGTTTTGTTCTCTCTAAATCTTGACCATCCAATCAGAACCATCGCTGAGCTGTGACTGACAGTGATAAATGCCCACCCCGCTCCTATCGGCTCTGTTAGCAAGAGCAAAGCATGATGGGAACGCTGAGATGCTGGCATGTCATTAATACAAACACTGAACAGAAGACAGAGAGTATAAGAGAGAGGGAAAAAAAACAAAGGGAGTGTTTAATACACCTGCATTACAACCATCAGATGAGAAGAACTCATCATCCCTTCATTTCTCACCTGCTTACAGATCTGTGCCATTATATCTCACAATCATTCTGACTCTTGACATTCATTCACTTTACAAGGATTAAAACTCTTAAGCTGGTTGGCTGGATGAGACGTGTAGCGGGCCGGTTTTAGCTGGGTGAGTCAGCATAGCGCACTGATTTAACCGGGAGAGATGGCGTAGCGGGATGATTTAGCCGGGTAAGATGACGTAGCAGGCTTGTTTTAGCCGGGTGAGATGGCGTAGCAGGCTGGTTTTAGCTAAGTGAGAGATGGCGTAGCGGGCTGGTTTTAGCCGGGTAAGATGGCGTAGCAGGCTTGTTTTAGCCGGGTGAGACGGTGTAGCAGGCTTGTTTTAGCCGGGTGAGATGGCGTAGCGGGCTGGTTTTAGCTAAGTGAGAGATGGCGTAGCGGGCTGGTTTTAGCCGGGTGAGACGCGTAGCGGGCGTGATTTAGCTAGGAGAGATGGCTTGGGAGTTGGTTTTAGCCAGGTAAGATGGCGTAGCGGACTGGTTTTAGCCGGGTGAGACGCGTAGCGGCCTGTATTTAGCTGGGAGAGATGGTGGAGTGGGCTGATTTTGGCCGGGTGAGACTGCTTCGCTGGCTAATATAAGCCGGGTTAAATGTGTAATGGGCTTGTTTAAGCCAGGTGAGATGGTGTAGCTTGCCGGTTTTAGCTGTGTAAGATGGCGTAGCGAGTTGGTTTTAGCCAGGTAAGATGGCATAGCGGACTGGTTTTAGCCGGGAGAGATGGCATAGCGGGCTGGTTTTAGCCGGGTGAGACGCGTAGCGGGCTGGATCTAGCCGGGTGAGACTGCTTGGCTGGCTAATATAAGCCGGGTTAAATATGTAATGGGCTGGTTTTAGCCTGGTGAGACAGTGTAGCTTGCTGGTTTTAGCTGGGTAAGCAGGTTGGTTTAAAATTGGTTTTGGATGCATTTTTAGCTGGTCAGGCTGGGAGACCATCAGACCTAGCAGCTTAAACTATCTGAAAAGAACAAACACATCAGATAAATATATTTAACTTTGTTCTAATTTTATAGATGATTAAAATAATCTCCTTGACAAACGGTAAATATTAGGTCATGTTTATGGAAAACATTAGTAAGGGTTGGAAAATGGAAATACTTACTCAGGTCATTTTTAGCCACACTTTATTGGATGTCTCTGTAAATAAAGGTTTTTATTTTATATTAAGTGGGTTTTGTATTGGAAAGCAAGACTAAAGTACGGAGTAAGCACATGTTTGATTGAATAATGTTTCCAGAAGTCTCTGGGCAGAAAGTCTGTTTGGAGTGAAATATGAATCTTTCATCACTGTGTTGATTTTGAACTATAAATTCAGTTTGTCACCTGTGTTTTAGTGATCATTTGTTAATAGACGTTTGTGTTTTTATAATGAAGTTCATTCACTATAGTAACATATAATAGATTTTTTGGACTAGCACCAAAAATAATCTAAATTTCTGATGGCATATTTTGAGTAGCTGTCAGTACAGTAAATGTGAGTCTCATCTGTAAATGATGCAGCCTGTGAGAAATCATTATTCATAAGCCTCATTGATAAGGTTTATATTATGTGCCTCCACTTTTCAAATCATTTCTACACCTCAGCATATTTCTGACAAGCCTTTAGCACAGAAATCATTTATTTATTCTGCCGGCGTTCACGAGTAGAAACTCAGAGTGACGTATGTTTAACTCTCGTATAGCGTTGCCTTCATCTCATCATGATTTCAATCAGATTGTTTATCTGTTGAATGCTTATTGATTTTTATTTGAAAGTGATTTGTGTTTACAGAGCAGAAATCAGGTGATTGTTTGGAGTGTCGGGTGATCGGCTCTGTGCGTTTGATTTCAATACGCCCAATTTATGTTTGAATTACAAAGATTCACTCACAGAGAGAGAGAGAGAGAGGGAGAGAGAGCATGACTTGTTTTTAATCATTGTTAGTCAACAAGGGAAAAGTTGTTTACCTAAAAATGGCAGACTGAATAACTTTTAGGAGTGGGTATCACTGTGAGGGTTTGCATTTTCTCTCTGTGTCAGTGTGGCTTTACTCCCACAGTCCATGCCACCATAAAGGCACATTCAGTTCTAATCTGATCTGTGACAAACAGACAATCAACGGCTGATTGATTCATCTCAACACATCATGGACTTCTTTAACTTGGATTTAGGTTATGGTGAAAGGGTTGGTGTGTTCCAGGAATAACACTGCTGGATGTTTTTAGCATTAATGTTTCCCTTAAGTCTGTCGACAGTGACACGACCAGCTTCCCTTCCGATCTTAATTTCTCCATCTTTCCTGCTCTTTGGGTCGGATCGAGCCGTCACTGCGGTGCTGAAAACTGTCAGCGCCGGCCTGACTCTTTCTCCTGAATTTGTGTCTCCACGACGACAAGCGACCGTCTCTCGTTATGCATGGCGATTCTGTCTCCTCGACGACTGCCGCTGTCACTGTGGCAACTGTCAATCAATCACATCCACACTTGGAGAGAGCAATGCAAACTACAGATGAGCAGGTGATGCTCAGGATCCTCATGAACTGACCCGTGTTGACGTGTCATTTATATACCAGCTTTTAACCAACCCTCAGAATTAAGATGCCACTTTGTGGATGTGATTTCTACAAATAAAGTCATTATGTTTAAGACAAACAAGAAGAAATTGTAGAGTATGTGGTGAGCACAACATGTCCGTCTGAAAGCAGGATACATCCGTGTGGGCAGCTTCATTGGTCATAATGGGAGAGATCTCGTGTTGCTGGACATACCGATAGGTTTTCTGGACTGTCCAAAGCCAATTTTCTGGTCCATAACAATCTGTTCCTGTCTTCGGCTCTGCTGCTGGATTATAAAGGCTTTTAAGGTGGAAATGAAATGCATGATTTCAGCCCTGAAGTTTCTTACACTTACCTTTCTTTTCCCACTGTTTTTTTTCAGTCTGTTTAAGGCAGAAACACAACAATTACACGAGCCGGTTTTACTCACTGAATCTTATCTTAAATCTTGACTCATCTGCTTTAATGAAAAAAGTTTGAAAAGTGTTGTTTGATCAGTCGCCTCACTTTAATATTATGCAGGATTTGTATGGGATGTTGAGGTATTAATATTAGTTTCATCAGATTTATTTAAATGTTTCTCAGACAAACAGTAAATGATTGTAAACTGTAATCGTAAAGCCTGATCAGATTTAATGCTAATGTATTTGTTATCATCCAAGTCTTATTTCTAACACTTCATTGTTTATATGTGCAGCGCTCTCATGCTGAACTTTCAGGGTCGGATTAACGGACAGAGATTATCTTAAAACAGGACTAGGACTTAGTTTAATTAAGAAATATTACTAGTTTTAACAAACATGCCTTACTAAAAACATCACTTGTGTGCATTTTGAGGGAAAACAGAGGGGGACAATTTATTTTAGTGCAAGTATGGCAATGCAAGTTGTTTTCAGTTTGGACAGCTCTTACATTATTTTAGTCTAGGTAGGACTAGTCTAATCCCTGTCTAGGAAACCACCCCTCGGTGTTATTTACTTATAAACTTTTTATACAATATGGACTTTTACAGTAAACATCAAGTGGTGACCCACTACAAAACATGGCATAAAAATGAAGGGAAATGTTAAATAATAACACAAGCTTCCTTACATTGTTCAAATATAATTCATTTAAAATAAATTAAGTTATTAAGTTACATGGAATGAAATGAAATCATGCTGTGAATAATTCACATTAGCTACGTTTACATGCGACCAAATAATCCGTTTGTTATCGGATTGATGGATCAATCGGATTGAAAAGTCTTGATGTACTCCGTTCTGTGATCCGATCATAAGGAGAAAAGTATGCATGTTAACGTGTAAATCGTAATATTTTCTCAATCGGATACCTTGTGCACATGTGTGCAATTGTGTTTAAGTTAACGTCTTATTTTACATCTCTTATATCACATGATTCTCATCACAGAAACATGCAATAGCAAGGCAATGGCAACACACATTATAAAGTAATGGGGTCACACGCTGTACATTTGCAGCGATCATGATCTTCATAACATTACATAAAGAAATAAAATAGCGTTGTGCCTTTAGAAAAGTGTGTTTTCATTGCCTATATCTGAAAACTGTTTCAGTGAGTTGATTTCTTTCTTCGGGGTAAATATGAAAGTATTTTGTTTATTATTTATTGGAACGTGGACTGTGAAAAGTAATTTTGATGCTTTTGGGCTAGTTTTGGGTGTCAATTGAGCTGGTCTGATTACGCAAATCTGGCAACCCTGACTGTGTGCTTGCTCAGGCGTTTGGTTGGGATTATATAGAATGCACATGTAAACAAACATTTGAATCTGTTTAAAGTGCATGTAAACTGCAATGTCATAACCTCTGACTGTGAGATTCAGTCAAAATATGTCTTTGACAGAAACTGTGTGAATCTGTACTGAAGTCTGGGAACCCAAACCTTATAATCATTTTTTCCATACTTCACGATTACATGATATGCCTAAGTGCAAGTAAATGACATTGGCAAAGTCCAGCAGCATCAGTAGAGACCTGTTACGAATCAGAATTGTACTGATGTGTCATCTTTCTATATGAAAAGAGCTTCTGTAGTGAATATCTTGAGATGTGAGATAGCACATATTTGATATCCTCCTGCAGGACCGTACATGAGACTTCTGTCAAATCAGGGTTTGAGTTTCTTAAATCATCTGATGTATTGAGAGCTTGAAGGCTTTCCTCTGACCGGGGCAACACGCCAGCACTGACACGCCTCTCATCCTCATGAGATCTGGATCCAGGTGGCCACACTTTCTGGGTCAAATTCATTTCATCAAGCCTGAATGACTTGGATCTCATTATATCTCTTCTTCGATATAAGGGATGTTAAAAACAGTCCACTTTTGATCTGTGGTCTGATTCTGTGAGATGAACACCCATGTAGCTCGTGACATTGCTGAAGGTGTAAAATGAGCCGTTTTCTGCCCCTGGTGTTGGAGTGCATTGAAACCGAATCACATACAGCTGTTCAACTGTGGCTTTTTGGGTTTATGCACATCAACTTTATTCTGTTGTCTTGAGCCCTTGAGTCCACTTGAGAGAAAGAGAGAGAGAAAACAAGGCCATGCTGAGCGACTCTAATATACAGCCTGTCTTTACAAACACAGCAATAAAGATTTGGCTGTTTGAATGAATCACGCAGTCAAACGACGCTTCATTATTGGAGCTATTAGTCTCCCGGTGGGTGTGATACTTCATGGCCGCACATCAACCTTGAGGCCGCTTTGCTCTTAAAATCCTTCGGGAAGAGTCAGAAATGCTGCGGCTTGGATATCAGAGACTCTTTAGACTAACTATTTTCAACATGTTAATTTATCAACATACATGATATTTAAATAGCCTATCCATCAAAAGAATGCATTTACACGTTTCCCCAAACCGCTTGACGTGGCACTTTTGTTTGTGAGAGATAGCGGGTGATTGTTGGGTCGCAAGAGAGGCTCGAACCTGCCACCGTCGCATCCGTTCCTGCTTTCGCATTCGAGCATCGGCTCTACTCAATCCGTCTTGTTCCTCCAGGATTACATTAATCCCCACAGATTCAAATATTCCTGTTCAGGTGTTGATTTAACACCTGCTGATTTTACTGCTAACGCTTCAGCCTCTGGTAAACATCGCAATAAATAAAAACACACAAACGCAGCCTCTCTCCTTGGAATCAAAGCCAAGTTTTCGTATCGACGCCTGACCTCCATCCATCACCCCAACAGACGGCTCATTTATTGACCTCCGAGAGTCGGTGAATGACAGAGTCCGTTCCTGATAGATGATATCAGGGCCTGATAGATTCCGGCTCTTATCCATTCATCAGACAGCCGCTGCTGTATTAGCCCGGACACGCGCTTAGTCCCGAATTCCCACTGTAAATCCACTGGCGTCTGTATTTCCATTACAGTCAGAGGAGAGGAAGACTCGCGCAGGGTTGCTATCAGACTGCATGGGGGATTTTAGCAGCTAGCGCAGTAAAGATCTCCAGACATCTACGTTGATCGCACAATATCCCACTGTGAATTTACTACGGTGACTGGGGCAGCGTTTACACACCGCAAGGCCTAATGCATGGATTCAATATGATGTCTCCACTGGTGACAACCTCTCTTAATCGGTGTTTTGCCCTTTACCCAACCCGATCATCTAAACAAGATACACTTACTTTGAGGCAAATTTATGTATGATAAGACCAACTAAAGTTTCTTGAGATCTGCTGCTTGGTCTGGTGCGTTAACATTCAGTGAATTTCAATCAGAAGTGATCGTCTCTATGCCCTGTTCCCTTCAAATATCAAAGCTCTTGATGTGTGCAGTTGTGTCTCATAGTGTAGCCGTTAACTCGTTCCCCACCAGTGTTTTAAAAAAAGTTGCCAGCGCCAGCATTTTTTATGGTTTTCACAAAAGTTTAATGCCTTCCAGAAAATTTTCTTCTATAAGCATACAATATATCAAATAAAAGAAAAAAACCTCTGCTTTTCATTTCTTCTCTTTTTATCACCTCTCAAATATGGGTAGGTTTCTTCAAAAATAAAAACATTTTGAGCAACAAGCTGAGATAATTGCCTTTTTTGTGAAGAACTTTAGTTAGAGATCAGATTCAGAGCAATGATAAAAACAAACACAGAGTTTTTACTGTTTTTGGATCAGTGGATGCTTTAGTGTTTTATATGTTGAGTAAGAGTGACACCCGGTGGATAATAGTGGAAATATGGATTGTCGTAAAAACTCGTCATTGGCAGGGAAGCATTTTCTTTTATTTGATAAGTTAATTCATTAATAGCGGGGAAAGAGTTGAAAACACACCTGGCGATAGAGTAATGAAAACAATGGTTGCGTCCTAAAATGGGAAATCTCTAAAATGCCGCCTTCGGAGGCATCAAGGCACATTCAAATTCAATGTTAGGTTTCCGGTCTCCTGAGATACCTTCATTGTCTTTTCCCACATTTCTATGTGTGTGTGTGTGTGTGGGCGGGTAATGCGCTTCCCAAAGTGCACATCAAAACAATCAAAGCTGGAGTGCAGAATCGTTGATCTATATTGGTAGAAATAAGAGACTGTAAGTTTTTTATGTTTTTCAGTGGTTTAAGTCCTTAAGGCTAAAATATTCATACTGAACTATTTATAAAAGCCTAAAATCTTCCATTTTGATTTCATGGGACTTAGGCATAAAACAGAGAGAAACTAAAAAGTGATGGCATAAACTTCACATTTTAAAAGTCTATTGTGTTTAACAGACAGAGTTGAGTAATGGATATGAAGTAATGGAAAGTAATTGATAGGACCCTGATATGAATGCGATGGCATCAGCACAGGTGACTGCTGAGAGTCTCTGCACCGACAGACCGCCCGTCTGCTCTCGTGGTGTCCCGAAGCGAGGCTGCACAGATTGTTTGTGGACGCTGGCAGGCGGGCGAGTTTCAGCAGAACACCTTCAGTGCCTGAGGCTCAGAGCTTCAGCTGCTGGATTCGGTAGATCTTCAGTATGTTTAATGATGCAGTCAAACCACACACACACACACACACACACACACACACACACACACACACACTTCTACCAATCATACACCTAAATGTGTTATTTAAGCACTTTTATAAAAAATAACATGTGCGATGGTATTAAAACTGGGTCAGAAGTACAAGAGAACGTGGCAGTAAAGGCACAAATTATCTGTGCTGCACCCAACAGGACACCAGCGGTACTGACGCTCACACATCTCATATCTGGAGTCACTTCAGATAATTTGTCCTCTCATATATTTAATAAATGTATATTTCCTATCTCCATGAATGTACAGATGATGGCAATACTGTTAAAAGCTTTTCTGAATACTATGAATCATTGAAACCATTGCCATTTCTGCACCAAACACAAAAGTAAACAGTAGTTATTGTGTTACCTGTGAATCGTTCTAACAATCGCTTTTGTCTTTTGTGATGATCCAGTGGTGTCTTAAAGATTTTAAATCCATCAGACTGCAAAGTTTGTTATTTCAAGGTCTGCTGATAACAGTGTCATCTGGATACTGTGAGTCATGCAGTTCAGTACTTAAAAGACTTATAATCCTTCGCTTTGTCTGTATTCATGTAAGGAATAATTGACGACAGGCCGTTGAATATTTCAAAAAAGAATGCACACCTAAGGTGATAATGCAGCACGACGCGACACGGGTGTGCATTATTTTTTTAAATATTCAAAGGAGTGTAGTAAATTATTCCTCTTATATCACAGTGGTCACATTGCTCTGGTGGTTATTTTAAGACATTTGACAAGTCAGAAAAATAATCATCACGTGTGAAACATTTCTCAACCAATCAGAATAAAGCATTCAGCAGCCCAGTGGTATAATCTGGAATAACAACGGTTGGATGTAGGCTACATTAACTATTACATATTATACATACAGAGTGATGCAGAGCGTGCCAGTTTTATCATCCTGAAGTTTTTTTTAAAAATAAGATCTTGGGTTAACACAAGATACTTTCACGTTTGATTCTGTAAAAAAGATGGACGTAGTGTCTGTGACGTCACCCGTAGGTTTCTGAAGATCGTTTTTGAAGCCAAAAGTAAGCGGTGCCTCACAGTTTTAGCTGTAAAGACCAAAAACACTTTTTGTACCAGGCTGTAAGCATATTATTTTCTGCTGTAAAGTTGGGCATTTTAACATGGAGGTCTATGGAATCGACTCTCTTTTTTGGAGTCCGGCCAGTCGATGAATTACAGTTTAAGTCACTTCCGTGTTGGCTTCATCAGAGATATCTGAAGGTTGTCCCTCGGTTTTATTCTACAACATGAAACACACCAGTAACACCCTCACTCGCGTCTTTCTAAAGCTTTTTCATGTCTTTTAAACGGCGACCTATAGACTTTAAACATCATCACACATGACAATCTCAGAAACAACATGGGAACAATTCCCAACAAACATTCATCTACAGAGTATATCATTTTCAGGAAACATGTTTTTAAATGTGTTAAATAAAGTTTGAAAGAGACGTGATGGTGATGACGTTGATGTCGAGAGACTGTGGTGCATTTCGCTTTAAGCCTAAAGTTAGATTTTTACTTTTAGTAAATGCATTTAGGGTCTATTCTTTTTTTGATATAATATTAGAATCCAAAAGTCTATAGGAAAAATGAATGGTCTTTTTGGAACCAGTGTCCCATAACTTCCTGGTTGGTCTACAAAAAATAACATTGCAGCGGAATGCTATTGCTGCTTTCCATACACTGGGATATCGGATATTCTCCTCCTCAAATGTGAAAGTAAACTTTTGGAACGGTAAAGGAAGTCAAAAATTGGACCTCTGAACTTGTGGAAGATCGATCAACAACAACGTGAGAGAGAGACTTTATTTGACTTCACAGACATGACGGTGGCCAGCTCTTCACAATCTGATGTGAACCATGAACATCTGTTTGGCCATAATTGGCACAAGAACAAAACATTTTCTTGGCATATCATCATGACATCATGGTAAACATGCATATAATGTAAAGTGTTATTGACTGGAGATTGGAGATCTGGGATGTTTCAATCTGGAACGTGGCATGTAATGATAGTTTTCAACTGTTGTCAGGCACTTAGGTGAACGCCCCGCTGGAGGGCAAGAGAGCGCTGCCTGCTGCTGTCCGCCGGTGAAAAGTGAGCAGTTTAGTCTAATTCCTGAATAGTTGTTGTGCAACCAATGAGGAGACAAACCTGGGCTGTGATTCTACAAACTGTCAGAGACAAAAACCCAGAAAAGAGGAATTTGTGCATTTGATGTCATGAATGTATGTGCCTCTGTCCCCAGTGAGAGAAAACAATGGCAGTCATATTTACAGTGACGCCACTTCATCAAAGGTAACCTTCTGAAGCAACCAAGTACATTGATTAGTTACACTAACTACTAAATTTAAAGGAATAGTCTACTCATTTTCAATATTAAAATATGTTATTACCTTAACTAAGAACTGTTGAATCATCCCTCTATCATCTGTGTGTGTGCACGTAAGCGCTGGAGCGCGCTGCGACGCTACGATAGCATTTAGGTACCATTTAGAGATAAAGTTAGAAGTGACCAAACACATCAACGTTTTTCCTATTTAAGACGAGTAGTTATACGAGCAAGTTTGGTGGTACAAAATAAAACGTAGCGCTTTTCTAAGCGGATTTAAAAGAGTAACTATATTGTATGGCGGAACAGCACTTTTGGGAGTACTTCGACTCGGCGCAGTAACACCCTCCCTCTCCCATTATGAGAGTGAGAAGGGGAGCGGATTTTTCAGGCGAGTCGAAGTACTCCCAAAAGTGCTGTTCCGCCATACAATATAGTTCCTCTTTTAAATCCGCTTAGAAAAGCGCTACGTTTTATTTTGTACCACCAAACTTGCTCGTATAACTACTCGTCTTAAATAGGAAAAACGTTGATGTGTTTGGTCACTTCTAACTTTATCTCTGAGTGGTACCATTGAATGAATGGGGCTAAGCTAAATGCTATCGAAGTGTCGCAGCGCGCTCCAGGGCTTACGTGCACGCACTAAGATGATAGAGGGATGGATCAACTCTTCTTAGTTAAGGTAATAACATAGTTTAATATTGAAAATGAGTAGAATATTCCTTTAACTAAGAGTTTTCATGTGATATTGCAATGTTTGCTTGTGCTCAGACTGAACTTTATTACTTTCGATTAAAAAAGGGGTGCAAGATTTTTGAGAAACATTTTGGAAGAGGAAGTTGGGCCAAGTACCAAAACATACTTGTAGCCATTCAGCAGTAAGGGGGCGTGTCTACAAACCAACATTGTTGCCTGGGTTGCGTACGTGTGGGGCGGGTCTATCAAAAGAAGGTCCAGATTCTGTTGGGGTAGGGGTGTGTTTGTTTAGGTGATTTCAAATATAGTACATATAGTAGTATGACATCCTTTATATCTCCGAAGAGTCTTTAGTTTTATCAGATTTATAAAAGAAAGATTAGCTTTATTGATTGTTTCCGATAACGTACAAAACAACAACACTGTTTAACTTATGATTCACTACCTGTTCATGTCATTTATATTAATGTGCACGAGCCTATTTCCAAAATAAGACAGAAGTCTTACTTACACCATGCAACTCATGACCCGGTTGGGACTTTTCAATTAAATCCAGCGCATTATACACACACACACGCAAAACTCTGCTGTCGCGTGAAGTGATGTTTGTAAGTTCTAGCGTCTCCCGCTGATTGACGGGTGGGCTGGGTTTTCCGGGGGAAGTGCCCATAAAAATAAGTGACGCGTATAGAACACCTGAACATCAGCTGGGCCCGTAATCGAACAAAAACTTTACGAAATTTGTACGAACCCTGGCGAAGTGCATTTGACACAGGAATACTCTGTAACAGCCCAACTGCTTTTTTGACACTTTGCCTACATTTAGCATGAGGAAACAACTCTATAACTGTGTTAATAAGTCAGAATGCTTGAAATGCCATTGAACCACCCCTTTAATATGATTTAATGTATTATAATATAATACAATATGATATCATTTTAATATAATCCTGGTGGCAGTATAGACATTTTATCGGACGGACGGACATTGCCGCGGTTACGCGTCTGGCCCGAAGTTAACTTCCGGTCTGTGCTTGTTTATCTAATACCTTGTGGAAAATTTTTTTTGGTTTCCTAAAGACAGCGAGTATGGATCACCGCTGTGCGGATTTGGCAGCCAGGCAAGAATTTAAGGATCTGTAGTTAACATTATTTACATTAATTTTACACAGTAAGGGGGTGTGCACACCAAAGCCTTTAAAAGCAGCTGAAACTCGTGGAGGATGCCGAATGCCAGCTGTTTTTTAACTGAGCGCCAGCTTTCTTCAGCTAAATGCTTTGGTAGCTGTGTTACTTCTGCTTTGTTTATAAGTCGTTGTACGATGCACCGGAGATTTTCACCCAAAATTGAATCTTTTTCAACTCTTGGTGCTCACCACTCAGCGTGGAAAAACCACCAAGCGACGTTTTTCAGTGCGGAAGAAAACCGCTAGCTGCTGGCTTTTTTGAAAGACGCCGAGCTTCCATTGGAAACAATTGAAAACACACACTGGCCGCGGGCGTAGATTAGCTCAATGTACAGATTGATACGCCAGATTCATTTCCTGGTTATTTATTTAGCTTGTTATCAGAAATAATCTACTCTAGATAGACTCTGTTGTTATTGATTCTTTGTGGAAGTTTACCGGAAGTTACATTTGGTCCACTAAAGTCGTTTGTTTATGTTGTTACTGCTGAAACCGGCTATAAAGAAATTTTGCATGACTGAGATATAAACATCACCAGAGTGGAGGTCTGGCAGGAATCTGTTTTAGTGACTATAAAATATGGAATCAGATGCTGTGCAGGGATCACAAGTGCCCAAAACTTGTAGTTTATATCTTAATTTTTCTTCTGCTGAGAGGTGATTTAAAACATATACGTGGTGTAATGGCAATCCAAACTATTTTCTGTTATTCGTCATTTCCACAAGGGTGTTGCAGAAAGCATATATATTTACTTTTCTTGTTGTCAAAATACAAATGATGAAAAATACAATTCAAAAATACTTTATCAAGTTTTAAAATGATAAATTGTAATTTCTACGATCAAAAGACTGTCTAACACCAGCTTCAACTTCATAACTGTTCTGCCTACGGCAACTCTCAAAGTCACATGGCACATACATTTATAAAAAAATAATATCAGTCGGTCACATGACTTAAAAAACAAAGGTAAAGAATGGACAGGTTTTATTTCATTTTGTACCTAATAATAACATTACTACATTACTGTGAAGCCCTGATTACAGATCAGTCAGAGCGCGTAATAATACCAGATAGATGGCATTGGCGTCCATAGGTTACCATAGCGACACCGCGCTCAAGTGAGTGATGTCACATGTACTTTTCTGTCACATACAACTCGAATCATTTCACTTTTAAAACTTTAATAGCAAACTACTATAATATTTAAAAACTTTACCAAGTAGTTTGTCAGCTGTGCTTAGAGTTGGTAAGATCACTTTTGCGTTTGCACGTGACAACCCAGAAGAAGAATGACTAAATCTGTTCTTTATAAAGTTAAATTAGTTTTGTATTATTTTAATTAATATACAAGTCTTTTAACTTTGATAAAGGAACTTCCTTAAAGTGTTACAGAGGCTCGTGTGTCTTTAAAGCGCTGGGACTCGGTGCGGGCGGGTGACGTCACTGCTCTCTCCGTCCCTCTCCGGTGCTGCTCGAGCCCGAGCGCGCAGTCCCGGCCGCACGCGCCTCCCGGACGCCACGCGCTCTCCGCTTTGCTCCCGTGCGCTCCGCGATGATCCGCACAGACCCGCCGCGAGTCGCACGCGTTCACAGCTCGTGAGGAGATCATGTGTGTTTGAGAAACCGCGCGACGAGACCGAGACGCGGGGGAGAAACGCGAGAGCCCCTTTTGGATTATCACTGGATGTTACTAAAGTCTCTTATCAACTCACTGCTCATAAAATAATGATGAAGAAGATGATGATGAGCAGGTAAGACTTTTATCAGAACAAGTGTGGGACAGCATGTATAAGTACATATAAATATAGACAGTATATGAATTTATGTGAAAGTGTGTGAGGACAGGTCAGGAGTATATAAGACTGTATATGAGTCGTGTGTGTGTGTATGTGTGTGTGTGTGTGTGTGTGTGTGTGTACCAGCATTAGGCGTTTTAAATATATAGGTATATTTAAATAATGCTTCAGAGGATTTTTATTTATGCTGTACATTGAGAGATCATCATAGTGTAGTAAATATGAGCACATATGTCAATGAATTAAGCGTTTACAGCCCTGTGTGTGTCTGTGTGTGTGAATGAAAATATATTGCAATCCAGGATTGTGTGTGATTATATGAACATATATAGTTTGAGGAGTCTGATGTTGGTTGATAATCTGAAGTGATATGTGAGTATATAAGAGTTTGTGCGAGTTGATTAAACCTCATATTGCTACTGGATTACACAATCATCATATATTTTGTGTCATATGATTGAAAAGCGTTTGTTGTACATTGAGCTCCGTTTCTTTTGTGTTGCTGATCTTGATAGTTTTTTATTTTATTGTCTTCCAAAGCATCATTTAAGCAGCAACTTGTATGTGAATTATGTGTTTGATTTGTGAAGAGATTCAGATCTATAATTGGTTTTATAAAAGCTTTTCTTTATGGTGCATTTTAATTCAGGCTTATGAATGTCTTAAAGATTTCTTTTAGATTTTAGGTTGTTCTCACAAATTGTCATGGGTATTGTACGTAAAAAAATAGAAATAGAAAATGAAAACAAAGCAGACTTTAAATGTATACATCTAATTTGATGTGACATGTTTTGGGTGTCTGCGTGTGTTTTGTGATGGGTTGGTGCTCGTGTGCAGCCGCTAGGGGCCCCTGATGTCCCCGCATGAGCCACTGAATTCAGTATGAATCTCATCAAGAGCCAGTCAGTGCTGCTCCATGTCTAGGAAAGGGTTAATAGTGTACGATAAAAACACAGATAAAGTCAGTGAGGTGGTGAAAATGAGCCTGAAGTGTGTGTGCGCGTGTGCGTGTGTTGCAGTCGATCAGCACTTACACTCCATTGGTTCCAGATATCTTTGTGTTGCTAATGTGTGTGTGTGTGTGTGTGTGTGTGTGTGTGTGTGTGTGTGTGTGTGTGTGTTTCATACACACATGCCCAAGCAATCAGTGCTTGCCACTGCAGTCCGACATCCCACAATTAACGCCGTGGAAACGCCTTCGATTTCCAATTTTGCTGCAACAACCGGACGAAAAACGTTTGCGACTGAAGACAAAATAATTTGCTGTTTGGAGCAGAGTTTGTGCTCACGGTTGCAGACGTCGGGCTGAGGGTTTCGGCATGGATGTGACGCCCGAGCACTGCATATTTGGGTGAAATGCGATCCAGTCGTACCCCTGCCACACACACAGACACACACACACATGCGGTTAAACGGCTGCTGTGTGTGAGTTGAGGGGCCGTCTGCCTCTGTGGTATTGAAATGAAAAAGCATTTGCTTGAGGATTTCTGAAGGTAAATCTTAACTCGAAGACTAATTTCTTCCAGAGGTCGGATTCTTTGCGTGTTTCTTCAGGATGCCAGTCTTTCGTTCATGTTGTATTATTTCCCACAGACTTTCCATGACCTCTGCGGGAATACCGAATCTGGCTAAGATGAAGGAAATATTCCTCAGCCGTGTCGATACAGTTGTCGAGCGCTCGATTCCCAACATGAAGGGAAAATAGAAGAGGGGAGGAATTACAGGGGAAAAAAGAGAAATATTTTCAGAAGTCTATGACTGAATCCTCAGGAATGTCAAGGTTTAGAGGGAAAATTCCACATGAGAGACCCGAGACAAAGACGGAGAGAAATCTATAAAAAAGCCTGCAATTACAGGGCGCCAACTTATTTGAAAAACAAATCTTGAAAGAAACGGGGTGCCAAACGTTCTGGAAATAATCGTGGCAGGAACAGTCTGCCTATCTGAACCACCGCTGACCTCAGATCAGCTCAAGTCTCGCCTTTAAACCCTGAAAGAAGTCAGATTTGTGTGATGGTAGAGGAGAAACTTCAGATAAAGACATCAGGAGAAAGAAAGAGAGTGACTGGAGAAGGTTATGGCTCCTATAAATCCTGTTTATTGGTAAGAGAGTCGATATAAAGAGATTTTGTCGAGCTGAATGAAGACGTAAAGATGCTCCGTCTCCAATCTGAACCCTCGCTGCCAAATGCGGTTTCTTTCTGAGGTGGTGTCGTAACGCATGAAGCGGACGGTCGGCTCTTCATCCGGCGCAGTGTTTCCATGTTACTGATCTGATCTGATACCGTCATAAGATCCAGTGGGGAAAATGATCACTTTCTTCTTGGTCAAAATCATTTTTAATTGACATTTTCCAGGATAGGATGAAATATATATGTATTTAAAATTATGGCATCTTTCCATTTGATGGATACGGCCTGTTATGGCCCAGTACATCTCACTTTTGGGGGGGGTTTCCACTTCCACAGCCCTCTAATACCTGATAGATTTTTAGTACTACGTTGGTTGATACTAAAACATTACAAAATTGCAAAATTATCTTCCCCTCGTGGATTATTTTACTCCGTTGAGCAAACCAAGTGATGTCTTCATCTATGCTGTGTTGTACGAGTCTCCTTTTAGCGGTGAAAACATGCAGAGAGTCAAGAACACCATTCCATCAACATGCTCCGTCGCTCCAGTGTTGAGCATTTCTTTGTATTGCGTTTGCATTCACGATGATGTCATGGCAGTAGAGGCGGAGCCACTGTAACGATAAGTCTATAATCCCGCCCACTGTGAAGCAGTACTGTAAAAGTAAAGCGATGCGAGCCGTGTGGTGCTGAGCCGTGTTGTAGCACACAAGTGAAAAGTGTCTTCAGACAGATGAATGCAACTGTTACTGTGGGGACTGTTAGGAATGAATAAAGAAATAAAAACACACGAAGACAAGATGAATAAAATAGATTTAAAGATGGGATCTTCTAAATCATACGACTTTTACTGTCATATTACACGAGCTGGACAGAATAAACCAAAACATTTATTTCTGCTAGCATTGTTTTATTATTATTACTTTTTGTCTAAATGATGACAATAGTTTGGGAAGTCCTTTGTCTCTTTTAGTTATAGTCGTTTACATTGGAAAGAGTGATTTGGTTCTTTAGAACTGTGAGAGAGGCAAAGCTGACGTGAATCCCAGAGCAGTTCAATTTAACACCGTGACCCTCTGATACAACACACACACACACACACACACACACACACACACACACACACACACACACACACACACACACACACACACACACACACACACACACACACACACACACACACACACACACACTTTGATTTATGTTTCTCATGGGAATCAGGGTTCTCAGTGTGAAATGAAGAATGAGATCCATTAGCAGGCAGATATGACCACACTTACACACGCATGAACAACAGCACACATACATGTGGTCACTTAAAACACACAGATCACACTGACACACATCTGTACTTCAAAACTCATATCTGTGTGTGTGTTTCTGTAAGATTACAGCACACATTTTCTTGTAATCTCTCTGGCTGTGTATTTGATGGATTATTGAGGATACAGGAACTCTAATCCAGACTACACATCAAACAACACAAAAGCCACACATATAAACCTAAGCACCATAATAATAATAGTAATAATAATTAAATAATAATACAATTTTGATCGTGTACAAAGGAAATATACAGACAGAACAACATAAGAGTAGATAAAGATCAGACAGCTGAATATTAAATCATACTGTAAGTCATTTGATCTTTATCAAATTAAATCATAGTACTCATCCTATTAAACTAACACTTGATAATTATTCATAGAAAAACAATAGAGCTAAATATTCTCATTATGTGTATATATATATATATATATATAAGTTGTGGGAGACTCATTTGCAATGCATGATGGGAATGCAGGCTTTATTTCTGGAACACTCTGCTGGAAGCAGATAATACGAGCGCTTATATTTATTCCACTCTACAGTCTTTTAGTTTCTCTTCTCCAGCTTTACTGAAATGTGTTTCAACGCTGCATTAATAATTCTTCAGTGCTAATCTTATTTAATGAATTACTCATTATTTGCATTCCTGAAGGTCTAATAGACAAACAATCGATTAAACCTTTCTGTGCATTATAATGATTATAATATTTGATACATTATTGTTATGAAGTGAAATGTTTCTGTTCATATACAGCAGAAATATTTCCTATAGCAGTCAACTCGGAGATAAATGACCACACTACAGACTTGTGATTTGAAGAGATAAAGCATCTGAACAAAAAGATAAAGATGAAGGAAAGTGTATTCAAAGTCTTTACTGAGGGAATAAACAATGATTCCTTGAAATGACATAATCAAATAAAACATGATGAATTTCAAGGAAAGAAACAGAGAGAATATATTTATGATAGAAGTTATAAAAGACAATTCCACAACATGTCCGTGTTTATTTCTTTTAGAGTATATGAAGATTGACTCCATTACATCATTTGCAGTGTTTTTGCTGCTGATCTCTGATTGGCTGGATTATGGGTAGTGCGGTAATCCCACAGGATTATGGGTAGTGCAGTTTATCATCAGGAATCAGATGTTCATGTAATCAATTAACTTCATCATGAACTATTGATTCAAATTAAAAATATTTTACTTAACCTCAAGGCTGTATTCATTTCTTTGTTCTGCTAAACACTAAGGGTTGGTTTCCCAGACAGGGATTAGACTAGTCCTAGACTAAAAGAGCTCTCCATACTGAAAACAACTTGCACTAAATATCTTATAATACATTAGTTGTCTTTGTTTTGCCTCAACATGCACACAGGTAATGTTTTTAGTAAGGCTTGTTTGTTCAAACTAGTTATATTTCCTAATTAAACTAAGGTCTAGTCCCTGTCTGGGAACCCCCCCATAAGAATTTGGAGGGCCATTGACTTCCATAGTTTTTTTTTTTTTCTACTGCTATAGAAGACGTCATTGCTGCTTCAAAACTGCTTGATGACAAATACTTTACCTTTCTTTATCTTTAGCAGAACAGGTTTAACAGGCTACAACTTCTTTACATTATAACCCTACTGTCAAGCTAGTATAGATTTGTAATGTAATAAAAATAACTATTAGATCTTAGTTTGACTTACATAAAGCATTTTTCTGTAATATTTCTTAAGATTAACTGAGCGTGTGTAAATCTCTCAGATGTTTCTTCATTTAGGAGAAGTTGTTTTATTTTCAGCGTGTTGAGTGGCGTTAACGCAGTGATTCAGACAGGAATGAGAGAATGTAATATCTGGCCTGTAATCCGTGACCGGAACGCGTCCCTGTGGAGTCATTCCGCAAACAGATGGAATGGCCTGCAGGAATATTCCAGAAATGTCCAGCATTCCAGAGGGTGTCAATTCATCACGACACACACACACACACACACACACACACACACACACACACACACACACACACACACATTTCAGTGTTATCTTCTTGATGAAATTATTTTATTTTGATTTGATTTGTATATGTTTTCAATTCATTAGAATGAATCGTGTATAATTTTAAAATGTTAGCAGATGAAATCCTGGTAGAGGAGTTTTGTGGGATGATATATAATGCAAACAAAATCTAAACATAAAAAACTAAACCTAAGACAACAAGTATCTGAGAGGTGAGATGAGACATGTGTGAGTTGTTTTAAATTCTCTGGTGTAAATGGAAACCGTGATTGTGTTCACATTAGACACTTTTTATCATTGTCATTGAAACGTCATATCAGTTTCACTGCTATTAAAACACAAGTGTAATACTGCCGAGATCATCATTTCATGTTGCTGCATGGTTTGTTTCTCTTTTGCAGTAATACAGTTACAGTCAGACATCAGGGGTGGGCATTTGCGTATGGCACTCACCATGTCCTGGCATTTAGACAAAACAACAGAAATAAAAGCGGTTTATGAAGATGCTCATTAAAAATCATTTGATATATTTTTATTAGAAGAGATCTGAAGATTACGTGATGAATTATAATAGTGGGATTCCCCCTGTAGGAGGTGTTGTGATGAGCGCTGATCTTATGATCCTGATTGGATCTCACTTGAGGATTGTGGGTAGTGTAGTTCTTCACCTGTGTTTTTGCTACTAAAATCCTTTTTTGTGTAATAGTCTCACGGATCTTCTCAGCTAGATACAGTAGATTATTGCTGAAGTATAATGAGTTATAATGTGGATCATTTAAATCTTTTCACCTTTTGTAAAATAATTGCCACTTCTGCGATTAAAAACTACACCGTGACAGAAGCCATGACATGTTTTCATATTTAGTCTGATGTACTGTGACTTCTATTAATAGCAAACAACTAATTGTTACAATATAAATGCTGAAATGTTTTGTGTTGATATTAGCTTAATTAAAGTACAGTTTTACTATTATAGATTTTTTGCAGTTTGTATTCTTGTTATCTGTGTCTGTGAGGTTTTTTTTAGTATGGTGGATTTTGTACATGAAGGTAGAGTATGTACACATTTTGTTTAAAGGTGCCAAAGAAAGCATTGTAATAATCTGTTAAATTGTTCTCTGAAATCTACACAGAAGGTTTGTGGCTTTATTAATGCAAAAATTATCCAGAGTCAGTTTTTCATGTCCATTTTCAAGCCTAGGATTTGTCTTTAGAATGAAATGGTCTATTATTATCTTGTTTGAAAGGATCATGAATAATAATGTTGAGCTCTGCTCTGATTGGCTGTTTCTCCATCAGTAGCTCTGTGTGTTTGTAAACAGATCTTATGTTTGAGTCTGTATCAGATTTTGAGGAATAATCAATTGTTTGGAGATTTCTGAGTGATACGTTTTTTTTTTCAGTATTGACCCGCAAAATGTAACTGTAACGTCAATAGTAGAACTTCAGCCTAAACGCTAGCATATAGCAATAACTAGCATATAGCATTAACTAGCATATAACATTAACTAGCATATAGCATTATCTAGCATATAGCGCTAACTCAGCAGTCACAACTTTACATTGTAACAACATTGTAATTAATTTAATGTTGGGATGACTGTAACACACAGTTGGTGTTGTGTTGAGATTGGTCTGTTTTCCAGCGGTCTTTTGCATGCTCAAGGTTTACATAAGAAGGAAACAATCGTGTTTGAGGCTCATGATATGTCATTACCATGTTATATTCAGATATGCCTACAGTAAATCCAGTTTTACATTCTACAGCACCTTTAAATATAATTTGGTTTTATGGTTCAGTTATTTGGGAATGTCATATGGCCAAAGAAAATGATATGTCATACCCGTGAATCACTGCTACTGGTGTACATCATTAGAATCAATGTATCAAATGTCAGTGTAAAAATATATAAAAAAACTCCCCTGCATCTCTCTATCTCTCGCTCTCTCTCTCTCTCTGGCTCTGTCTGTTTGTGTTTTCTGTATGTCTGTCTCTACTGTGAGATGTGCCATCTGTATGAGCAGCATCTTGACACCAACACTAGATTGACACCACGGCAGATTGTGTCAGATTCTCTTCCCCTTGAGGAGAACACACACACACACGCACACGCACGCTCGCACTGGGACATTTGCATTGAGAATCGAGAGAGCGTTCCCCACAATCCCCTGCAGTATTTCCTTCTTCTCTACATGCCTTCTATTATAAAATCACTGAGGGGATCTCTTTATTATCTCAGTTGTTTCTTTTAAACACAATTGGTTTCTTCAGAGGAAAACTCCCCATTATCTTATGTTCTTCAGATCAGATGATACAGTATGAGCACATTCATTGAATAGTTTTATAAAGTAGGTTTAACAGAAGAGATTTGCTCACATGTGTCCTGGCGAGACACATGGCTGTCACACCTGCTCATGACTTGTGTCTGCTGTGAGCACTTGTGTGTTAAGATCTTCTCAGATTTCCTCGTGTCACTCAACACGTCTGAATGTTACAGCACCGCACCGTTTACACCCAAAATATCCCTGAACTTGAATGAGACCACAGACATGAGCTGAACTCTCCGCTGGATTGGATATCTTCTGTGTATATTACATTATTATGGGTTATTCTTGTTTAAAGACTAAAGAAATCATGGGTTGATTTTCTGGGTTCATCTAAACCAGAAGTTGGACCATATTTTGCTCAAGCCAGTTTAGTTTGGTTTGACAGTTTTGCATTATTATAAAGCAGCTTTACAGAAAATATGAGAAAGACCCACTGCAGAACTCAATAACAGAGATGTTTGTGTGAGATTTGTGCCTGGTCACTTTGAATTATAGCTTAAATATCTACAGCTGTAATGTAACTCAGTTATAAACTCATGAAGTTGTTACTGATAAACAATGACATATCGTGATTTTGAATCCATATCAACAAAAACCTGCCAAGTTAATCAACTTTAAGTCAAATATAATAAAATTCTCAACAACAAATCTCAAAACTAGCTTTCAACACTGACAGCTCTTTAACTCGTGCTTTATCTATTATTAAAAAATATATAAATGTTAGATGTCAACAATAGTCAACTCTGACCATATGAAAAGCACAGATGAAATCACTGAAATAAAAGATGTGTAGAAGGTGTGTGTGTGTGTGTGTGTGTGTGTGTGTGTGTGTTGACCCTGAACATTGAACACACACACAGACAGGGAATATGCCACTTTAAAAGCACCTCAGCTAGAGAGCACCTCAGTCGCAACCTGACGGCCGTGAGACTCGAATCGGCAACTCTTGGGTTGCAAGTCAGACTATTAGGTCACAAACAACAGAAAGGAAAATAGAAGGCAATGCTAGCATCTGTTCATTTGAACACTATGAGAAAACTTCGTGATTTTTAGCTTTTTTGAGCTATTTTCAGCTTTTGGAAACTACGTCATGTTGACATCACATGGCATGACATGGTGATATATTGTAGTACATCATTGTGTTGGTTGCCCTATAATTGAGACGGTGTGTTCTTAATAGGGATGCTAAACAATTAATCGCGATTAATCGTTAGCAGAATAAAAGTTTTTGTTTACATCACATATGTGCGTAAACTGTGTATAATAAATATGTATATATATAAATATGAACACATTCATGTATAATTTTAAGAAAAAAAAGTATATATTAAGTATTTATATATAATATAAATTATACATAAATATACAAATGTATATTAACATGTAAACATTTCTAAAACATAATATGTTTTAGAAATGTTTACATGTGTATATACATTTGTATATTTATGTATATTATACATGCATGTGTGTACATTTATTTATACAAATTTATTATACACAGTTTACACACACATATATGATGTAAACAAAATCGTTTATTCTGCTAATGATTAATCGCGATTAATTGTTTAGCATCCCTAGTTCTTAACCAATGAGAAGACACATTATAAGATCACATAGTAGTTAAGAGAGGCGTTTATGGCTCGCAAGTGTTTTTGTGGCATGAGAGTATAAGTACGTTGCGTGATTTTGTGGCATAAGAGTGTAAGTATGTTGCGTGATTTTGTGCCATAAGAGTGTAAGTACGTTGCGTGATTTTGTGGCATAAGAGTGTAAGTATGTTGCGTGATTTTGTGGCATAAGAGTATAAGTACGTTGCGTGATTTTGTGGCATAAGAGTATAAGTATGTTGCGTGATTTTGTGGCATAAGAGAACAAGTATGTTGCGTGATTTTGTGGCATAAGAGTGTAAATACGTTGCGTGATTTGGTGGCATAAAAGTGTAAGTATGTTGCGTGATTTTGTGGCATAAGAGAACAAGTATGTTGCGTGATTTTGTGGCATAAGAGTACAAGTATGTTGCGTGATTTTGTGGCATAAGAGTGTAAGTACGTTGCGTGATTTTGTGGCATAAGAGTGTTAGTACGTTGCGTGATTTTGTGGCATAAGAGTGTTAGTATGTTGCGTGATTTTGTGGCAGGAGAGTATAAGTACGTTGCGTGATTTCGTGCCATGAAAGTGTAAGTACGTTGCGTGATTTTGTGGCATAAGAGTACAAGTATGTTGCGTGATTTTGTGGCATAAGAGTGTAAGTACGTTGCTTGATTTTGTGGCATAAGAGTATAAGTACGTTGCGTGATTTTGTGGCATGAGAGTGTAAGTATGTTGCATGATTTTGTGGCATAAGAGTACAAGTATGTTGCGTGATTTTGAGGCATGAGAGTGTAAGTACACTGCGTGATTTTGTGGCGTAAGAGTGTTAGTACGTTGCGTGATTTTGTGGCATAAGAGTGTAAGTATGTTGCGTGATTTTGTGGCATAAGAGTGTAAGTATGTTGTGTGATTTTGTGCCATAAGAGTGTAAGTACGTTGCGTGATTTTGTGGCATAAGAGTGTAAGTATGTTGCGTGATTTTGTGGCATAAGAGTGTAAGTATGTTGCGTGATTTTGTGGCATAAGAGTGTAAGTATGTTGCGTGATTTTGTGGCATAAGAGTGTAAGTATGTTGCGTGATTTTGTGGCATAAGAGTGTAAGTATGTTGCGTGATTTTGTGCCATAAGAGTGTAAGTACGTTGCGTGATTTTGTGGCATAAGAGTGTAAGTATGTTGCGTGATTTTGTGGCATAAGAGTATAAGTACGTTGCGTGATTTTGTGGCATAAGAGAACAAGTATGTTGCGTGATTTTGTGGCATAAGAGTGTAAATACGTTGCGTGATTTGGTGGCATAAAAGTGTAAGTATGTTGCGTGATTTTGTGGCATAAGAGAACAAGTATGTTGCGTGATTTTGTGGCATAAGAGTACAAGTATGTTGCGTGATTTTGTGGCATAAGAGTGTAAGTACGTTGCGTGATTTTGTGGCATAAGAGTGTTAGTACGTTGCGTGATTTTGTGGCATAAGAGTGTTAGTATGTTGCGTGATTTTGTGGCATGAGAGTGTTAGTACGTTGCGTGATTTTGTGGCATGAGAGTATAAGTACGTTGCGTGATTTCGTGCCATGAAAGTGTAAGTACGTTGCGTGATTTTGTGGCATAAGAGTACAAGTATGTTGCGTAATTTTGTGGCATAAGAGTACAAGTATGTTGCGTGATTTTGTGGCATAAGAGTACAAGTATGTTGCGTGATTTTGTGGCATAAGAGTACAAGTATGTTGCGTGATTTTGTGGCATAAGAGTACAAGTATGTTGCGTGATTTTGTGGCATAAGAGTGTAAGTATGTTGCGTGATTTTGTGGCATAAGAGTGTAAGTATGTTGCGTGATTTTGTGGCATAAGAGTGTAAGTACGTTGCTTGATTTTGTGGCATAAGAGTATAAGTACGTTGCATGATTTTGTGGCATGAGAGTGTTAGTACGTTGCGTGATTTTGTGGCATAAGAGTGTAAGTACATTGCATGATTTTGTGGCATAAGAGTGTAAGTACGTTGCTTGATTTTGTGGCATAAGAGTGTTAGTATGTTGCGGGATTTTGTGGCATGAGAGTGTTAGTACGTTGCGTGATTTTGTGGCATGAGAGTGTAAGTATGTTGCGTGATTTTGTGGCATAAGAGTGCACGTATGTTGCGTGATTTTGTGGCATAAGAGTGTAAGTATGTTGTGTGATTTTGTGGCATAAGAGTGTAAGTACGTTGCTTGATTTTGTGGCATGAGAGTATAAGTACGTTGCGTGATTTTGTGGCATGAGAGTATAAGTACGTTGCGTGATTTTGTGGCATGAGAGTGTAAGTATGTTGCATGATTTTGTGGCATAAGAGTGTAAGTACGTTGCGTGATTTTGTGGCATAAGAGTACAAGTATGTTGCGTGATTTTGTGGCATAAGAGTGTAAGTACGTTGCTTGATTTTGTGGCATAAGAGTATAAGTACGTTGCGTGATTTTGTGGCATGAGAGTGTAAGTATGTTGCATGATTTTGTGGCATAAGAGTACAAGTATGTTGCGTGATTTTGAGGCATGAGAGTGTAAGTATGTTGCATGATTTTGTGGCATAAGAGTGTAAGTACGTTGCTTGATTTTGTGGCATAAGAGTATAAGTACGTTGCGTGATTTTGTGGCATAAGAGTGTAAGTATGTTGCATGATTTTGTGGCATAAGAGTACAAGTACGTTGCTTGATTTTGTGGCATAAGAGTATAAGTACGTTGCGTGATTTTGTGGCATGAGAGTGTAAGTATGTTGCATGATTTTGTGGCATAAGAGTGTAAGTATGTTGCATGATTTTGTGGCATAAGAGTGTAAGTACGTTGCTTGATTTTGTGGCATAAGAGTGTTAGTACGTTGCGTGATTTTGTGGCATGAGAGTATAAATACGTTGCGTGATTTTGTGGCGTAAGAGTGTAAGTACACTGCGTGATTTTGTGGCGTAAGAGTGTTAGTACGTTGCGTGATTTTGTGGCGTAAGATTGTAAGTACGTTGCTTGATTTTGTGGCATAAGAGTGTTTTCTGTTATACCGCTGTTACTATTCTTAGTAAAATCTTTCTTTTCATACATTTGTGTTTATTTTTGTTCTTTCTGTAGTTTGAGAGCACCATCTGTATCTATGTAAGGTTTATTTATTGTCAGTTAACAGAATTAGCATTTCTGTGGATCCACCACATGTCTGTTTAGGGAGTATGGAGTAAATCCTGTATTTATTCACTAGAGACTTTGACCACTTTCATCTGTTTGTTTAGATAAACTGATAAATGAGTTGAGTATTAATGTTCCGTTTTTCTCTCAACTCTCACATTTACATAAAAATGAGAAACAGCATGTGAGAGAAAGAACACTGGCACTCAACCAACAGCCAATCAGTGTCTTTTCTGCCCTTACTTAAATGGCAAACACTGATGAGGGACGTGTGTGTGTGTGTGTGTGTGTGTGTGTGTGTGTGTGTGTGTGTGTGTGTGTGTGTGTGTGTGTGTGTGTGTGTGTGTGTGTGTGTGTGTGTGTGGTCAGAGGTCATTTGCTTCTGTGAATCTTAACTGGGTTAACTCTGTTTGTTTATTATTGTTCACTAATGAAGTGAAGAGTCGTACATGTATCTGTTTTAAAACCAGACAACAGCAGAAAATCCTTCTCAATTGCCAAAGCATTTGCAGCTGGGCTGCGTACAAATAAAAGTAAAAAATAAAACAAAGTATGTAGTGCATATTAAAAGTAGAATAGTAAGTTAGAAAAATATAAAGAATAAGAACAAAAAGCTAGACACAAAGTTAAATGATAGAATAAAGCAGTAATATACATGAAGTATCTAGATATAATGGAGACATGAAGTCAGGTCAGATTGATTTTCTCTTATATTATGATTTCCTATTTTCCTTGTCTGGTTTATGCAGTTTATTTTTTGGTTAAAGATTGTCCGTATACATGTGTACTGAAAGTACAGCTCTGTCTGGATTTGATTACTGTAGTATGATTACTGAGTCTGTACATGGTCAGGTCTGTCTGTCTGTCTGTGTCTCTGTGTGTCTTTCTGTCCGTGTCTGTCTTTCTGTCTGTTTTGTCAGTCTGTCTCTATAGTAAGGTTATGATCACTCAGTTGGTACATGGTCAGGTCTGTCTGTCTGTCTGTCTTTTTGTCTGTCTCTGTTTGTCTGTCTGTCTGTCTGTCTGTGTGCGTGCGTGTCTGTCCGTCTCTATAGTGAAGCTATGATCACTGAGTCTGTACATGGTCAGTGTGGGTCTGTATGTGTCTGTCTGTCTTGTCTTTTTGTCTGTCTGTCTTGTCTTTTTGTCTGTCTGTCTGTCTTTTTGTCTGTATGTGTCTGTTTGTCTTTTTGTCTGTATGTGTCTGTCTTTTTGTCTGTCTTTTTGTCTGTCTGTCTGTCTGTCTGTCTGTCTGTCTGTCTGTCTGTGTCTGTCTGTCTCTATAGTGAAGCTATGATCACTGAGTCTGTACATGGTCAGGTCTGTCTGTATGTGTATGTCTGACTGTCTGTCCGTCTGTCTGTCTGTGTCTGTCTTTCTTTCTTTTTGTTTGTCTGTGTCTGTCCATCTCTATAGTGACTTGAGGTTATGATCACTGAGTCTGTAAATGGTCTGTCTGTCTGTCTCTGTCTGTCCGTCTGTCCATCTCTATAGGAAGGTTATGATCATCGAGTCTGTACATGGTCAGGTCTGTCTGTCTGAGTTTAGTTAAGCATTTTTTGTGTTGTAAGAGCAGTTTACTGAGTTGACTTCTCTCCTGGTAGTTTAAAGCTTTGTAGTGGAAAGTTTGTTTTTTAGATGAGGCTCTTTTCTGTGTTTTCATTATTAGTGAATATAATCGTTACTCTGCTCCGTGGGCATTGTTTTGGTTTTTCTTCTGAATATTTTAATATCATGTATTGTTTGTCTCATTCAGTGATCTTTTGGTTTACGACTTAGCAGACCTCACATCTACAGAGTGTCATTGACTTTATAATCAGTTGAATTATTTTTAAGCAGATTTCAGTTCGGATGTCAATTCAAAAAATTTCCTTAACCGAGTAAAAACCTCTCTTTCTATCTGTGTGTGTTTCAATGTTTCACAATGATGCTTATTTAGGTCACAGAACTCATCGACTGATACAGCACTGATGCCCACTGTGTGTGTCTGTGTGTGTCTCTCTGTCTGTGTGCGTGTGTCTGTGTGTGTGTGTGTGTGTGTGTGTGTGTGTGTGTGTGTTTTGTCTGCGTGCGTGTGTGTGTGTGTGTGTGTGTGTGTGTGTGTGTGTGTGTCTGCAGGTGTATGTATGTGTCCCTGTGTGTGTGTGTGTGTGTGTCTGCATTTTATTAGTGTTTCTGTACCCATGTTAAGAAGTTTTACAATGAAGCAGAATTGCCGTGATCGTTTCAGCTTTCAGTCTGTTTTTGCTGTCCAGCTCACATTGACTAATTTATCATGGGTACCAAAGACGTCACCTCCGCCATACCCGCCGCCATATATGTCATAAATGTATCATAAAAATACATTCAATGTAATATCTCTGTCATTAGAAATAGAGTAGACAACTTGGTGATATTTTTTGTCTTTAATTGTCTTTAATTTACTAACACAAATGAACAATCCCTCTCATAGTACGCTGTATCCCGTTATCATAACAGCCCTGCACCCCACAGTTAACATTGAATCACATCTAAAGAGTACGCATAAAACCATTATCTCTACTATATTTATAAAGTTTAATGGAAAGTTATAATGCATTATTACATATATGACGATACACACATGAAAAGTCCTTGGGATGAAACCTGCTTGGCGCACCTGCTGTCTCATATGGCTCTGGTAAAGCAATATCATAATGTATTACAATTTATTGTTTTGTAGTCCTTAAAATAATTTGCTGGCCTGGGACACAAAAGAAAGTTTTCTGTCCATAACATCTCAACAGGAACAAACGTGCACATGCAGAGCTGTGATCTTTCAGGCTTTGACGCTCACATACACTCATAATTAAGTTGTCCATTGTAGGCATGGGCCAGTATAAGATTCTGGCGGTATGATAACCTTTAGCAAAAATACAACGGTTTCATGGTGTTGCGGTATTGCCATTGCAACAATAAAATGTGTTATTTTCAAATGCCGGGTAAAAATAAAGCCTTGAAATTATATTCTTTCAAAAAATATATCATATTTTTCTAATGTATATTAAATGTTAACATCAAATCAATCACTGACTAAATTAATTTTGTATAAACACAGCTCATACCTTGGAGACGGGATCACTTAACATTTTAGTGGTTTTGAAACCTTGACTGTTTAAAACCTCGGTATACCTTGAAACCGGTAACCGGCCCATGCCTAGTTCATTTGCGTATATAAATGTATATAAACGGTATAATAAAAAGGTTATGTGTAAAGTGTAGGGAAAGTGTTTTAGGACGTATGAATCCATTACTGTAACTTTTAAAGTGACAGCTGTTAATCAAAAAACAATCTGCTACTTAATTAGGGGTCAAGCCCTGAAGGGGCGAAGACCCCTATTGTATCCGTTAGTTTTCTTTTTATTATTATTATTATTATTATTATTATTCTTCCTCCGCCATTGCGGTCTATGGCCGCCCATAGAACCGTACGTAGGAAAGTTATGAAATTTGGCACACTGATAAAGGACAGTCCAAATATTATCCACAGCAAATTTGGAGTCTCTATCTCAAACCCGCTAGCGCCACCAACAGTCCAAAGTTGCACTTATGTTTTTGCTTATAACTTTTGATCCGTAAGTCCTAGAAACGAAATTCTTGTTTCCTCTGATTCCTTGGCTCAAGACGATTCGACTGGACCCTATGACGTCATTTTCCGTCATGAAAATTTTTCCGCCATTTTGAATTATTCGTAAAACCTACTTTTGCGAACTCGTCCTAGAGCTTTTGCCCGATTTCCACGAAAATCGGTATGTAGCATCTACAGACCCTCACGGCAAAAAGTTATGGAATTCATGTCGATTCGCCAATCTGTTTGCGTAAACCGCGTCAACAAATTTTACGTAGAGTGCAAAAAAATGGATTTGAGGCTGTATCTTCGCCAAACTTAAGCCTATTGAAACGACACTTGGTACTTGTGATGCCAGTCAGGAACTGAGAGCGCATGCCCAGTTTCGTCGCAGCGCCACCTAGTGGTAAGACGAATGTTTTACACACCTATAACTTTGGCTGTGATCGACGTATTTTCATGGGACTTGTTTCCTTGGAGTCCTGAATTGTTGCCGAGTCCAACGATACCAAACATGCCAGAATTGGCCTTACGGTTAACCCTGCGCGGCAAAATAGCACTTAAAAAACACGCGCGAATATCTCCGCGAGCGTAATTCTGATCGACTCGAAAACATCATAGGAAGAATATTGCATTACCTTCTGAACAAAAAGTTCTATTGGCATTGTATTAAAATTTTCATCAGAAATGGCTGAAAATTGCAAAAAACGAAAAATTACCTTTAAATTTTGTGTTTTTACACATAAATGGCTATAACTTCGTAACGCAAAGAGATTTTTTTACCATATTTGATACCCTGATGTATGAGCATATTTTGAGGCCACACAAAAAAAATTGTATGCTTGCACCACTAGGTGGCCCTATAATTGAACAAAACCTTTGATATCAAGCCAGCCCTATGGTCATACAACTGTTTCTTCACTAAACTAAAGTGTATAGTCATAAAACTAGCTAGATGTAACACAGTTATGACCTGAGGTTGCATGCACAATTTTGTCATTGCGCCACCTACTGGTTTTGAGATAGAATAACGCATTTTTTGCCTAAAACTACTGCAACAACACTTCTAAAACCATGAGTCATCATGGATTATTCCTTTCATGGCTTTGACTATAATCACTGATGGTTGCCAATTCACTCCCTAGCAACCAATGAGAATACCTTATCAACCGTTTTTGCAAAAGCTATATCTCTGCATCGGAACACCGTAGAGACACGGGGGTGGGCTCTTTTCACTAATTAAACTTGGTTTATCTAGGTTCTTCAGTCTGCTTATCCAATCTCAATTATGCATCCTTTTGGGCCCTTTTTGGCTTGACCCCGGTGATTGCTGCTTGCAGCTATATTTATTATTATTCTTCTTCTTCTTCTTCTTCCGCCATTGCGGTCTATGGCAGCCCATAGAACCGTACGTAGGAAAGTTATGAAATTTGGCACACTGATAAAGGACAGTCCAATGTGTCCCCACAGCAAATTTGGAGTCTCTAACTCCAACCCTCTAGCGCCACCAACAGTCTAAAGTTGCACTTACGTTTTTGTTTATAACTTCTGACCCGTACGTCCTAGAAACGAAATTCTTGTTTCCTCTGATTCCTTGGCTCAAGACGATCCGACTGGACCCTATGACGTCATTTTCCGTCATGAAAATTTTTCCGCCATTTTGAATTATTCGTAAAACCTACTTTTGCGAACTCGTCCTAGAGCTTTTGCCCGATTTCCACGAAAATCGGTATGTAGCATCTACAGACCCTCACGGCAAAAAGTTATGGAATTCATGTCGATTCGCCAATCTGTTTGCGTAAACCGCGTCAACAAATTTTACGTAGAGTGCAAAAAAACGGATTTGAGGCTGTATCTTCGCCAAACTTAAGCCTATTGAAACGACACTTGGTACTTGTGATGCCAGTCAGGAACTGAGAGCGCATGCCCAGTTTCGTCGCAGCGCCACCTAGTGGTAAGACGAATGTTTTACACACCTATAACTTTGGCTGTGATCGACGTATTTTCATGGGACTTGTTTCCTTGGAGTCCTGAATAGTTGCCGAGTCCAACGATACCAAACATGCCAGAATTGGCCTTACGGTTAACCCTGCGCGGCAAAATAGCACTTAAAAAACACGCGCGAATATCTCCGCGAGCGTAATTCTGATCGACTCGAAAACATCATAGGAAGAATATTGCATTACCTTCTGAACAAAAAGTTCCATTGGCATTGTATTAAAATTTTCATCAGAAATGGCTGAAAATTGCAAAAAACGAAAAATTACCTTTAAATTTTGTGTTTTTACACATAAATGGCTATAACTTCGTAACGCAAAGAGATTTTTTTACCATATTTGATACCCTGATGTATGAGCATATTTTGAGGCCACACAAAAAATATTGTATGCTTGCACCACTAGGTGGCCCTATAATTGAACAAAACCTTTGATATCAAGCCAGCCCTATGGTCATACAACTGTTTCTTCACTAAACTAAAGTGTATAGTCATAAAACTAGCTAGATGTAACACAGTTATGACCTGAGGTTGCATGCACAATTTTGTCATTGCGCCACCTACTGGTTTTGAGATAGAATAACGCATTTTTTGCCTAAAACTACTGCAACAACACTTCTAAAACCATGAGTCATCATGGATTATTCCTTTCATGGCTTTGACTATAATCACTGATGGTTGCCAATTCACTCCCTAGCAACCAATGAGAATACCTTATCAACCGTTTTTGCAAAAGCTATATCTCTGCATCGGAACACCGTAGAGACACGGGGGTGGGCTCTTTTCACTAATTAAACTTGGTTTAACTAGGTTCTTCAGTCTGCTTATCCAATCTCAATTTTACATCCTTTTGGGTCCTTTTCGGCTTGACCCCGGTATTGCTGCTTGCAGCTATATTTAGGGGTCAAGCCCCGAAGGGGCGAAGACCCCTATTGTATTTGTTAGTTTTCTTATTATTAGGGGTCAAGCCCCGAAGGGGCGAAGACCCCTATTGTATTTGTTAGTTTTCTTATTAGGGGTCAAGCCCAGAATGGGCGAAGACCCCTATTGTATTCGTTAGTTTTCTTTTTCTTTTTCTTTTTCTTATTATTATTCTTCTTCCTGTTCCATTGCGGTCTATGGCAGCCCATAGAACCGTACATAGGAAAGTTATGAAATTTGGCACACTGACAGAGGACAGTCCAAATAATATCCCTAGCAATTTTGGAGTCTCTATCTCAAACCCGATAGCGCCACCAACAGTCCAAAGTTGCACTTACGTTTTTGCTTATAACGTCTGATCCGTAAGTCCTAGAAACGAAATTCTTGTTTCCTCTGATTCCTTGGTTCAAGACGATTCGATTAGACCCTATGACGTTATTTTCCGTCATGAAAATTTTTCCGCCATTTTGAATTATTCGTAAAACCTACTTTTGCGAACTCGTCCTAGAGTTTTTACCCGATTGCCACGAAAATCGGTATGCAGCATCTAGAGACACTCAAGGCAAAAAGTTATTAAAAGAATTTCGATAAACCAATCCGTTCTCGTATAGCGCGTCAACGAATTTTACGTAGAGCGCAAAAAAACTGATTTTAGGCTGTATCTTCGCCAAACTTAGGCCTATTGACACGACACTTGGTACTCGAGATGCCAGTCAGGAACTGAGGGTGCATGCACAGTTTCGTTGCAGCGCGACCTAGTGGTCAGACGAATGTTCTATACGCCTATAACTTTGGCTGCGATAAAAGTATTTTCACGGGACTTGATTTTTTGGAGTCCTGAGTAGTCGCCGAGTCCAACGATACCAAACATGCCAGGATTCGCCTGACGGTTAGCCCTGTGCATCAAAATAGCACTTAAAAAACACGCGCGAATAACTCCGCGAGCGTTATTCCGATCGACACGAAAACACCATAGGAAGAATATTGCATTACCTTCTGAACAAAAAGTTCTATTGGCGTTATATTAAAATTTTCATCAGAAATGGCCGAAAAATGCAAAAAACGAAAAATTACCTTTAATTTTTGCATTTTTTACACATAAATGGTTATAACTTCGCAACGAAAAGTGATTTTTTCACCAGATTTGATACGCTGTTGTACAACCACAGTCTGAGGCTACACACATTTTTTTTTATGTTTGCACCACTAGTTGGCCTTATAATTGAACAAAACCTTTGAAATCAATCCACCCTATGGTCATACAACTGTTTCTTCACTAAACTAAAGTGTATAGTCATAAAACTAGCTAGATGTAACACAGTTATGACCTGAGGTTGCATGCACAATTTTGTCATTGCGCCACCTACTGGTTTTGAGATAGAAATATGGCATTTTTTGCCTAAAACGACTGCAACAACACATCTAAAACCATGAGTCATCATGGATTATTCCTTTCATGGCTTGGAGATCATTGGTGCATGCCAATTAACTCCTTAGCAACCAATGAGAATACCTTATCAACCGTTTTTTGCAAGAGATATATCTCTGCGTCAGAACATCGTAGAGACACGGGGGTGGGCTCTTTTGACTCATTAACACCACTGTAACATTTTGTGAGCTGAGTATTGCCACTGCAAGCACCACTCATTTTTACTTCAGTGTTCTAGCTATCAATGCTCGTCGAAAGAGAGGGAGAGATTTCACTAAATGAGAATACAGCTTTTTTGCTGATAACTGTTATATTGTTTTGTCTGAAATCAAGAGATTTTCCTAGGTTCTTTAAACTGCTCATCCGAAGTCAACTTTACTTTCTGCTGTGCCCTTTTTGGCTTGACCCCGGTGATTGCTGCTTGCAGCTATATTTAGGGGTCAAGCCCCGAAGGGGCGAAGACCCCTATTGTATTTGTTAGTTTTCTTATTAGGGGTCAAGCCCCGAAGGGGCGAAGACCCCTATTGTATTTGTTAGTTTTCTTATTATTATTATTATTCTTCTTCTTCTTCCGCCATTGCGGTCTATGGCAGCCCATAGAACCGTACGTAGGAAAGTTATGAAATTTGGCACACTGATAAAGGACAGTCCAATGTGTCCCCACAGCAAATTTGGAGTCTCTAACTCCAACCCTCTAGCGCCACCAACAGTCTAAAGTTGCACTTACGTTTTTGTTTATAACTTCTGACCCGTACGTCCTAGAAACGAAATTCTTGTTTCCTCTGATTCCTTGGCTCAAGACGATTCGACTGGACCCTATGACGTCATTTTCCGTCATGAAAATTTTTCCGCCATTTTGAATTATTCGTAAAACCTACTTTTGCGAACTCGTCCTAGAGCTTTTGCCCGATTTCCACGAAAATCGGTATGTAGCATCTACAGACCCTCACGGCAAAAAGTTATGGAATTCATGTCGATTCGCCAATCTGTTTGCGTAAACCGCGTCAACAAATTTTACGTAGAGTGCTAAAAAACGGATTTGAGGCTGTATCTTCGCCAAACTTAAGCCTATTGAAACGACACTTGGTACTTGTGATGCCAGTCAGGAACTGAGAGCGCATGCCCAGTTTCGTCGCAGCGCCACCTAGTGGTAAGACGAATGTTTTACACACCTATAACTTTGGCTGTGATCGACGTATTTTCATGGGACTTGTTTCCTTGGAGTCCTGAATTGTTGCCGAGTCCAACGATACCAAACATGCCAGAATTGGCCTTACGGTTAACCCTGCGCGGCAAAATAGCACTTAAAAAACACGCGCGAATATCTCCGCGAGCGTAATTCTGATCGACTCGAAAACATCATAGGAAGAATATTGCATTACCTTCTGAACAAAAAGTTCTATTGGCATTGTATTAAAATTTTCATCAGAAATGGCTGAAAATTGCAAAAAACGAAAAATTACCTTTAAATTTTGTGTTTTTACACATAAATGGCTATAACTTCGTAACGCAAAGAGATTTTTTTACCATATTTGATACCCTGATGTATGAGCATATTTTGAGGCCACACAAAAAAAATTGTATGCTTGCACCACTAGGTGGCCCTATAATTGAGCAAAACCTTTGATATCAAGCCAGCCCTATGGTCATACAACTGTTTCTTCACTAAACTAAAGTGTATAGTCATAAAACTAGCTAGATGTAACACAGTTATGACCTGAGGTTGCATGCACAATTTTGTCATTGCGCCACCTACTGGTTTTGAGATAGAATAACGCATTTTTTGCCTAAAACTACTGCAACAACACTTCTAAAACCATGAGTCATCATGGATTATTCCTTTCATGGCTTTGACTATAATCACTGATGGTTGCCAATTCACTCCCTAGCAACCAATGAGAATACCTTATCAACCGTTTTTGCAAAAGCTATATCTCTGCATCGGAACACCGTAGAGACACGGGGGTGGGCTCTTTTCACTAATTAAACTTGGTTTAACTAGGTTCTTCAGTCTGCTTATCCAATCTCAATTTTACATCCTTTTGGGCCCTTTTCGGCTTGACCCCGGTATTGCTGCTTGCAGCTATATTTATTATTATTATTATTCTGCTTCTTCTTCCGCCATTGCGGTCTATGGCAGCCCATAGAACCGTACGTAGGAAAGTTATGAAATTTGGCACACTGATAGAGGACAGTCCAATGTGTCCCCATAGCAAATTTGGAGTCTCTATCTCTAACCCGCTAGCGCCACCAACAGTCCAAAGTTGCACTTATGTTTTTGCTTATAACTTCTGATTCGTAAGTCCTAGAAACAAAATTCTTGCTTCCTATGATTCCTTGGCTCAAGACGATTCGATTGGACCCTATGACGTCATTTTCCGTCATGAAAATTTTTCCGCCATTTTGAATTATTCGTAAAACCTACTTTTGCGAACTCGTCCTAGAGCTTTTGTCCGATTTCCACGAAAATCGGTATGTAGCATCTACAGACCCTCACGGCAAAAAGTTATGGAATTCATGTCAATTCGTCAATCCGTTTTCGTAAACCGCGTCAACAAATTTTACGTAAAGCGCAAAAAAACGGATTTGAGGCTGTATCTTCGGCAAACTTAAGCCTATTGACACGATACTTGGTACTTGTGATGCCAGTCAGGAACTACGAGTGCACGCAGAGTTTCGTCACAGCGCCACCTAGTGGTCAGACTTATGCTTTACACGCCTATAACTTTGGCTCCGATTGACGTATTTTCACGGGACTTATTTCTTTGGAGTTCTGAATAGTTGCCGAGTCCAACGATACCAAACATGTCAGAATTGGCCTTACGGTTAACCCTGCGCGGCAAAACAGCACTTAAAAAACATGCGCGAATATCTCCGCGAGCGTTATTCCGATCGACTCGAAAATGCCATAGAAAGAACATTGCATTACCTTCTGAACAAAAAACTCTATTGGCGTTATATTAAAATTTTCATCAGAAATGGCCGAAAATTGCAAAAAACGAAAAATTACCTTTACATTTTGTGTTTTTTACACATAAATGGTTATAACTTCGTAACGAAAAGAGATTTTTTCACCAGATTTGATACGCTGATGTATGAGCAGAGTCTGAGGCCACACAAAAAAATTGGTATGCCTGAACCACTAGGTGGCCCTATAATTGAACAAAATATTTCATATCAAGCAAGCCCTATGGTCATACAACTATTTCTTTGCTGAACTAAAGTGTATAGTCATGAAACTAGCTAGATGTAACGCAGATATGACCTGAGGTTGCATGCACGATTCTGTCATAGATAGAAAATAGCTATATTTGCCTAACACTACTGCAACAACACATCTAAAACCATGAGTCATCATGGATTCTTCATTTCATATGGATTGGTCTATAATCACTGGTGGATGTGAATTTACTCTCTAGCAACCAATGAGAATACCTTATGAACAGTTTTGAAAGAGCTTTTTCTCTGCATCAGAACATCGTAGAGACATGGGGATGGTCTCTTTTGACTGATTTAACTTGTTGTAACATGTTGTGACCCATGTTATGCCACTGCAAACATCACTCACATATCCTTCTGTGCTCTAATGTTCCATGACTGTCAATAACAGAAGGATTATTGCAGTGGATTAGAATATAGATTATTTTTGTTGATTGGCGTTATATTAAAATTTTCATCAGAAATGGCCGAAAATTGCAAAAAACTAAAAATTACCTTTACATTTTGTGTTTTTTACACATAAATGGTTATAACTTCGCAACGAAAAGAGATTTTTTCACCAGATTTAATACGCTGATGTATGAGCAGAGTCTGAGGCCACACAAAAAAATTGGTATGCCTGAACCACTAGGTGGCCCTATAATTGAACAAAATATTTCATATCAAGCAAGCCCTATGGTCATACAACTATTTCTTTGCTGAACTAAAGTGTATAGTCATGAAACTAGCTAGATGTAACGCAGATATGACCCGAGGTTGCATGCACGATTCTGTCATTGCGGCACCTAGTGGTTTTGAGATAGAAATATGGTATTTTTGCCTAAAACTACTCCAACAGTACATCTAAAATCTTGGGTCATCATGTATTATTCCTCTCATGGCTTGGAGATCATTGGTGCATGCCAATTAACTCCTTAGCAACCAATTAGGATACCTTATCAACCGTTTTTGCAAGAGCTATATCTCTGCGTCAGAACATTGTAGAGACATGGGGGTGGTCTCTTTTGACTCATTAACACCACTGTAACATTTTGTGAGCTGAGTATTGCCACTGCAAGCACCACTCACATTTTCTTCAGTGTTCTAGTTGTCAATGCTCCTCGAGAATAGAGGGAGAGATTACACTGAATGAAAACACAGCTTTTTGCTGATAACTGTTATATTACTTAGTCTGAAATCAAGAGATTTTCTTAGGTTCTTTAAACTGCTCATCCGAATTCAACTTTACTTTCTTCTGTGCCCTTTTTGGCTTGACCCCGGCATCGCTGCTTGCAGCTATATTGTTATATTTATTGCTTTAAAAAATAAATTAAATTGGTTTCTCCGTTCTTATAATATTATCACTTACTGTTTACTTGATGATTGAATTACTTGAGAACTTTTTACTTTTCATTTAAAATTAGGCAAGCATTTAAGTTATCCTTGGTCACTGTGAATCTGATTGAAGGCAATCCTTTATTAACTCCTTTGGAAGAAAATACAATTGTAGTTCAGGGTTCCTCTGATGACTTTTGTTACAGCCAACATCGCAACATTTCCCGGGCATATTGTAATCTTGTTGTGACCCTCCTGTGAGTGTTTTATTGATCTTTATCTGGTAGTTGTGTCTGCTGTGACCATAGAATAAAGCAGAGCGCGCATCTGTGACCGGACACAAAAATGGCATCGACGAAACAGTGCCGTGCACACACACACACACACACACACACACACACACACACACACACATTCTGGTTTCCATGTTTTGTGGGGACATTCCATAGACGTAATGCATTTTATACTGTACAAACTGTATATTCTATTCCCCTTACCTGCCCCATTCCCTAACCCTAACCATCACAAAAACCTTTCTTGTACCTTAGATTTTCAATAAACATCATCTTGTTTGATTTATTAGCTTGTTTCCTCATGGGGACATCAAAATGTCCCCACAAGGTCACAAAAACACTGGTATTCCTATCTTCCCCACAACGTGATAATTACCAGGTACACACACACACACACACACACACACACACACACATACATGGAGCAGTGTGCAGATATCCCTACAGTGCCTGCCTTGCTTAGCAACCTGCTGTCTGTGAGACTCAAACCAATGACCTACAGGTTACTAGCCCGACTCTCTAACCTTAAGGCCACATCTGCCCCTTTATGGCTAAAATGCTCATGGAATGATTTTGAAAAGTCACTAATTTATCATCAAAGTAAATAAATGCGGTGTAGTGTTGATCACGGACACTTTCAGACCTTCTTGTCCCTACAGCTGCTAAGGTATGCAGATAATGTGTACAACCTGACAGAAACTATGATCATATAGCAGTGAGACCGTTGAGGTTTTTGTGTAGATTTTATTAATGGTGACTGTGTACAAACACTGCCGATCAGGCCCGGACTAACCGTCAGGAGGATTCCCGGTGGCCTGGTGACTGATTCGGCCAGCTGCCAGCCAGACCTTTTTATAATTATTTTTATTTTAGATTATTCCCCACCCATTGTACTAAAGTCATCATTTCTGATTTATATCCTCTCCGTGCCTCCGCCAAAGCGATTAAACAGACATGCAAGGATGGAGAGAAAGTTGCATGTAAAAATAAAGCACTTCATGAAGAAGCAGCAGCCAAATGTTGCAATATTTCTGTTATTTTTATATTTGCAAGTATTGAACTGGAATGAAATATTAGCAGCAGCGCCCAACTATTATCACTTAAAATACTAAAAGACATTAACAGTACTTGTTGTAAAGTTAGATGAGCAGTTTAGTAGAGTAAATTCAGGGAGACAGGGCTACAGTGAAAACATTAACAAATGTGACTCATAAAACAAGTTAATATGATTTTTCTAAAAACATTGTGTCATGATGTAGTCATCATTATACTCAAGTTTATAAGAACGACATTTCTGAGGTTTAAAACTTTTTCTTTCTTTGAAATAAAACATTATATCACACATCAGATTCAGTCAGTAGAAAGAAAATAAAAAGCAAAAATCATTTCTTTTAACACATTAGAGAGGAAATGTATTGTTTTGATAATGTTTAGGTATCTAAAGTCTTTTTTGTTTGATTAATAAATAAGTAAAGATACATATTTATTTAGATTCATATTACATCTTTTTACAATAACATGGTTGTTTTTCAAGAATGATTGGGACAATGTTTGGCATTGAGATGACTGGTTTATGTTTCCAGTAATACTAGTACTCTTCTTAACTCGTTGTATGAGACCTTTTAAGCTGAAACCTGTTGTCTGCAGTTTATAAGTGAGAAGTAAAGAGGAAATAGTCACTTTGGTATAAAGCTCTGTGCAGACGCATGTTATCTGATATAAGGACGGCTCTACGTCAAGGTTTCTTGTAAAGGTTTAGTATGATAGTAATAGATTTCATTAAATATAAGCTTGTCTGTGGTTTCTGAGTTATTATCAGATGGCCTGGCCGGGTGTGGGATATCCCGGCCTGAAATCGTGTCCCAGTCTGCTGCTGACACACATTTATATTCAAACACTACACAAATGTTTATTTTGCATAAAAGGTCCCCTTTAAATCTGATGTGTGTGTTTGTGTTATGGCACGTGTCTTATTGTGGTTGGTTTATTAGTCTTGTTAAGTCGTGTCATGTGATTTGGTTAATGTTGTTTAGTCTTGTGTTACTTATTGTTGGTGTATCTTCTCTGTGTTGTAGGTAGATTTATGATCTTTGAATATTATTTATTGTGAGTAAAAGGAATCTTTAAGGAATCCTACACCGCTGTATGTGCTGTATTGTAATCTGTGCTTTGTCAATTGTAGCAGGTCATATGGGTTTTTACATGCATAAAGTTCACATAGTGTGCATTTATTCTGAATGGAGAGCACAGAAGAAACTCATGTCATGTGTGAAGAGTGCATGATCTCAGTTTACCACAGTAGATTGAGGTAAATGAGGTCACTTTCTTCACGAGTCTGTGGTCTGTCAAAGCGCAGCTCCAAAAACAATATCAAGCAGACGATAGAATAACACCTCCAGATTTCTCTTCATTATTTCCTCCTTTAGTAAATGTTTCCACTTTCAGACGTGCTGCTGGGGTTTTTATTTGACGCTGACCTCAGTCTCTGCACACACACCGGTCTCAAACGCGTTCATTTCATGAGTTGATGGTTTGAAAACCTCAGCAGGTCAGAAGGAGAGATCCATGCATATGAAGGTCAGACGGTTGGAAGGAAAGGAGGCGTTTGGCTTTTGTTTACAGAATTGGGGCAGGATTTGCATTGTGACAATAGCGCTAGCCTACGTTTTAGACTCATTTGCTCAGCGACGCAGCAGGAAACGAGTACAGCCGAACAGACTCGACGACAATGGCTTTACTGGCCCAGACAAAAGAGAAGGTGAAAGGCAATATATCATACAGCGAACAGAGCCTTGCCAAACAAAACCCAATTCATTCATTTAACTTGTTAGCTTGTGTGAGAGACGCTCTCCTGTGACTGAAATTAACATTTGACTTCATCATGAGCACTGTACTCAGTACATCATTGATGAAATATTGACTGAATGAATTCGGCCTTGTTTTCATGGACATCACGTATTATAATTTTAATACACCGTTAACAATCCCTGACATCTAACCTCTGAAACTTTTCTGTCAGCCTGGTTACATTCAAAAGGTTCGGGGGTTAAATGTAACCGGGTTAGAGATTAAAACAGGTGATGGCTTTACAGGTGTGATTATGTAGCAGCTGTTTTCAGAGTTTAGTTTGTTGGTTTGTGTTGATTGGAAAGATGTTTTTCTTGTGTCTGTGTTTGCTGATCTCAGATATAATCATGATGTTGTGTTGTTTGGACAGTGTTACAGAAGTGTTATGTGATGTCAATCTAGTGATTTATATCATATGAGTAGATAACAGAGTCTTATCTGGTAGCATCACTTGCATGTATTATAAACAAACATCTAAATAATTCATAATTAACATAAAAATCAAATACTGTCAGATTCTATAAAGCTCATTCATTTAGCATACAAGTTCAACATGCAATGAGCTGATGAAATGAACTACTACTGCTAAAATGATTTTCACATACTTGAAACTGCAGTTTGTCAGAAAGATTTCATTTCTAAAATGATGTTTTCTGGATCAGTAGTTGACAGATGTGATTGTGTGTCTGTGTTGTTTTTCATATGCTTTTAGTAGGGCTGGGCGATTTGGCCTAAAAATAAAATCTCCAATTTTATTTTTTTTAATTCGACTTCCGATTTTTTCCGATTTTTCCCCCCCACTTATTAAGAAAGGCAATAAGTACAAACGGCAGACAACTTAAAGCAAATTTTGCTTTTATTTAATCAAAAGCAAGACAAATGTAACCCCCATTTTTGAGATGAATAATAAATAAATAAACACCCTCTTGGAATCAAAGTCCCAGCTGTGTTTTAAGTGACACTTTGTAGTCTAGAGACTTAAAGGAGACAAACATTAACCTTGAGAGTAGCACCATTTTCGAAAGCATTAAAAATACATTAAAATCTGAGTAAAACTAGACAGTGAATGTTGTAGCTTGCTGTTGCCGTTTCGTGTGTTTGTGCTATGATGATGATGTTGTCGCTTGCTGATGCTGTTTCACGTGTGCTATGATGTTGTTGATGTTGCTATAATAACGCTACGGAAGCCCCGGGCAGCCAAAAATGCGCCATTACAAAAAAATAGAATTACTTATTTTTTAAATCGCCCACAACAAAAAATTCGAATTAATTCATTAAATCGATTTTTCGCCCAGGCCTAGCTTTTAGTGTAATGTAGGTGTTATTGGATCATGTATGTGTGTATGAGTGTAGAGTGATGTTTGTTTCAGGTGTGTTTGTGCACCTGTGAATGCGTCTGTGGTGTATTTACCCAAATCAGTCCCATATCTGCTTTGACTGTGAAATGGAGCACACGTGCAACACCTGCAGCTGCAGCTGAGCTTAATGTTTCTCTCTGGTCACTCTCCACTTACTGATTTACATCTGCACATACACAACGTTTGTTAAGTGTGTCACATTACAGATTCACATAAAAACTAACACACACACACAGCTCAGAGAGCTGCTTTTTGTTTCTTTCTCAGATTTAGTTGGATGTAGCAGGGACTGTTTGTCAATCTCTGTTTGCTTTGCTGAATATTCAGTGAGAGAGATAAAGAGCACCAGAGATCACATGTGTCCATACAGAATGAGAAGTGTGTGATCAGATGAATCTTATCAGTTATTGAATTGGTTAGAAAGACTCAGTGATTCAATCAGGATGAATCTGTCAGAAGAATTCAAGGGAAATATTCATAAAAGGTTATTTTTAAAACAGTAAGATGGCAGAAATGTGTTTAAATGTGTGTAGGGTTATTTATTATTTCTAATAACAAAATGCTATCAAACAGATTTTGTCATAATTTAAGTTAATTGACATTCATTAATTCAGTTTATCTGAACATGACAAGTTCTGTTCTGATTGGTTGGCTTTATGTTGAGATCAGTAATGTATTTTTGTATAATGAATGTTTTATTGATGCTCTGGTCTTTTGCCTTTGTTGTCCATGTCCATGTGTATGTTGTCTTGAATTCATTTAAACATGCGTCTTGCTTTTAATGGCCCCTTGAAAATTGATTTGCACCTAACTTTCTGGCCTGTGTGTGACATTTTTGTTTTAGTAATTATGTAACCGGTTAAATGACAGAATTCAGAGTTTCTGCTGGATTTTCCTGATATGAAGTAATCTGATGTGAAATCATTTGTATTTATTTTTTTAAGGTCAGAAATCGACACCCATCAGTTCAGATGAGAGGAGTTAAAATGAGATGAGTTCAGATAAGATGAGATCAAATGAGATGAGATGATGAGTTCAGATGAGATGAGTTCAGATAAGATGAGATGAGTTCAGATAAGATGAGATCAAATGAGATGAGATTAGTTCAGATAAGATGAGATGAGTTCAGATAAGATGAGATCAAATGAGATGAGATGAGTTCAGATGAGATGAGATGAGTTCAGATGAGATGAGTTCAAATGAGATGAGATGAGTTCAAATGAGATGAGATGAGTTCAAATGAGATGAGATGAGTTCAGATGAGATGAGATGAGTTCAGATGAGATGAGTTCAGATGAGATGAGATGAGTTGAGATCAGATGAGATGAGTTGAGATGAGTTCAGATGAGATGAGATGAGTTTAGATGACTTCAGATGAGATGAGATGAGATGAGATGAGATGAGATGAGATGAGATGGGATGAGTTCAGATGTGATGAGTTCAGATGTGATGAGATGAGTTTAGATCAGATGAGATGAGTTTAGATGAGTTGAGATTAGTTCAGATGAGTTGAGATGAGTTTAGATCAGATGAGATAAGTTTAGATGAGTTGAGATGAGATGAGTTTAGATGACTTCAGATGAGATGAGATGAGATGAGATGAGTTCAGATGAGATGAGATGAGATGAGATGAGATGAGATGAGTTCAGATGAGATGAGATGAGTTCAGATGAGATGAGTTCAGATGAGATGAGATGAGTTTAGATGAGTTGAGATGAGATGAGTTCAGTTGAGATGAGATGAGTTTAGATGACTTCAGATGAGATGAGATGAGATGAGATGAGTTCAGATGGGATGAGTTCAGATGGGATGAGTTCAGATGGGATGAGTTCAGATGGGATGAGTTCAGATGGGATGAGTTCAGATGGGATGAGTTCAGATGGGATGAGATGAGATGAGTTCAGATGAGATGAGATGAGTTCAGATGAGATGAGATGAGTTCAGATGAGATGAGTTGAGATGAGATCAGTTCAGTTGAGATGAAATGAGTTTAGATGACTTCAGATGAGATGAGATGAGATGAGTTCAGATGAGATGAGATGAGTTCAGATGAGATGAGATGAGTTTAGATGAGTTGAGATGAGATGAGTTCAGTTGAGATGAAATGAGTTTAGATGACTTCAGATGAGATGAGATGAGATGAGATGAGTTCAGATGGGATGAGTTCAGATGAGATGAGATGAGATGAGTTTAGATGAGTTGAGATGAGATGAGTTCAGTTGAGATGAGTTCAGATGAGATGAGTTCAGATGAGATGAGTTCAGATGAGATGAGTTCAGATGAGATGAGTTGAGATGAGATGAGTTGAGATGAGATGAGTTCAGATGAGATGAGTTCAGATGAGATGAGTTCAGATGAGATGAGATCAAATGAGATGAGTTCAAATGAGATGAGTTCAAATGAGATGAGATGAGTTCAGATTAGATGAGATGAGTTCAGATCAGATGAGATGAGTTTAGATGGGTTGAGATGAGATGAGTTCAGATGAGATGAGCTCAGATGAGATGAGATGAGTTCAGATGAGATGAGATGAGTTTAGATGACTTCAGATGAGATGAGATGAGATGAGTTCAGATGAGATGAGATGAGTTCAGATGAGATGAGATGAGTTTAGATGACTTCAGATGAGATGAGATGAGATGAGTTCAGATGAGATTAGATGAGTTCAGATGAGATGAGATGAGATGAGATGAGATGAGATTAGATTAGTTGAGTTGAGATGAGTTGAGTTAAGATGAGTTGAGTTGAGATGAGTTCAGATTAGATGAGTTCAGATTAGATGATTTCAGATGAGATGAGTTCACATGAGATGAGTTCACATGAGATGAGTTCACATGAGATGAGTTCACATGAGATGAGTTCACATGAGATGAGTTCACATGAGATGAGTTCAGATGAGTTGAGATGAGATGAGTTCAGTTGAGATGAGTTCAGTTGAGATGAGTTCAGATGAGTTGAGTTGATATGAGATGAGTTCAGATGAGATGAGTTCAGATGATATAAGATGAGATGAGTTCAGATGAGATGAGTTCAGATGATATAAGATGAGATGAGTTCAGATGAGTTGAGATGAGATGAGTTCAGATGAGTTGAGATGAGATGAGTTGAGATGAGTTGAGATGAGATGAGATGAGATGAGTTGATATGAGATGAGTTGATATGAGATGAGTTGATATGAGATGAGTTGATATGAGATGAGTTGATATGAGATGAGTTGATATGAGATGAGTTGATATGAGATGAGTTCAGATGAGATGAGTTCAGATGAGATGAAATGAGATGAGATGAGTTGAGATGAGTTGAGATGAGATGAGATGAATTGAGATGAGATGAGTTCAGATGAGATCAGATGAGATCAGATGAGAGCAGTTCAGATGAGATGAGTTCAAATGAGATGAGATGAGATGAGTTGAGATGAGATGAGTTTAGATGAGTTAAGTTGAGATGAGATGAGATCAGATGAGTTGAGATGAGATCGGATGAGATCGCATGAGATGAGTTCAGATGAGATGAGTTGAGATAAGTTGGGATGAGTTGAGATGAGATGAGATGAGATGAGATGAGTTCAGATGAGATCAGATGAGAGCAGTTCAGACGAGATGAGTTCAAATGAGATGAGATGAGATGAGATGAGATGAGATGAGTTGAGATGAGTTAAGTTGAGATGAGATCGGATGAGTTGAGATGAGATCGGATGAGATCGCATGAGATGAGTTCAGATGAGATGAGACGAGTTCAGATGAGATGAGAAGAGATGAGATGAGTTCACATGAGATGAGATGAGTTCACATGAGATCAGATGAGATCAGATGAGTTCAGATGGGATGAATTCAAATGAGATGAGTTCAGATGAGATTAGTTCAGATGAGATTAGTTCAGATGAGATGAGTCCAGATGAGATGAGTCCAGATGAGATGAGATGAGTTCAGATGAGATTAGTTCAAATGAGATGAGTCCAGATGAGATGAGTCCAGATGAGATGAGATGAGTCCAGATGAGATGAGATGAGTCCAGATGAGATGAGATGAGTCCAGATGAGATGAGTTGAGTCCAGATGAGATGAGATGAGTCCAGATGAGATGAGATGAGTCCAGATGAGATGAGTTCACATGAGATGAGATGAGTTCACATGAGATGAGATGAGATGAGTTCACATGAGTTCAGATGGGATGAATTCAGATGAGATGAGATCAGATGAGTCCAGATGAGAAGAGATGAGTCCAGATGAGAAGAGATGAGTCCAGATGAGAAGAGATGAGTCCAGATGAGAAGAGATGAGTCCAGATGAGAAGAGATGAGTCCAGATGAGAAGAGATGAGTCCAGATGAGAAGAGATGAGTCCAGATGAGATGAGATGAGTCCAGATGAGATGAGATGAGTCCAGATGAGATGAGATGAGTCCAGATGAGATGAGATGAGTCCAGATGAGATGAGATGAGTCCAGATGAGATGAGATGAGTCCAGATGAGATGTTTAAATCAGTACATAACATCACAGTTGTCTCTCATCAGATTCAGATTGAGTTTCTTACAGCAGGTTAACAGCAGTGCTTATCCTGTACTAAAGAGAAGTGCCTGCTGTTCTCTCTCTAATGTCATTAAACTGCAACTCTATCACACATAATTAACATTTAGATAATAAAAGACACTTGGCATTTCAATTACGAGTGGCCTTTGAATGAAGCGTCTCCACTGCAAGCGTTACTTTTAACCCAGCACCGGAGCAGAAATAAAAACACAACAGAGACAAACTTCATAATGCTGGAATTGCTGTAATGTATGTTGGGTTGTAACAGAGTTGACTGTTAAGCTATATTGAGATATCATGATGTCTTCTATAAAAAGATAATTTTATGTTTCTAGTTTTACAGATATTTGTTTTACAAATCATTGTTACTGAATTTAACATTTTAATATGAGTTTACATTCAAATTTTGGTAACACTTTACAATAAGATTGTATATGTTAACAATTGGTTAACATGAACTAACAATGAACAATACATTGACAGCATTTATTCATCTTCGTTCATGATCATTTCAGCCTTTACTAAAATATTAATAAAATCAAGCATTGTAACACTTAACATTTATTAATGCATCATAAACTAACATGATTTAACTGTATTGACCTTAACTAACATTTACTCTTTCCCTGCCATTGACGAGTCAATTAAGAGAAAACATTTCCCTGCCAAAGACAATTCCCCGAGGAGTTTTTACGCTAATCTGTAATTCTGCTCTTACCCTTTTTATTAAAAACAAAAGCATTGACTAATTTAACAACATTTTAAACTCCGTGTATGTTTTGATAATCGTTCTGAATTTGATCTCTAACAAAAGTCCTTTACAAAAATGCAATTATTTCATCTTTTGGCTCAAAAATGTGTATTTTTGAAGAAACCGACCCATATTTGAGAGGTGATAAAAGAGAACAAATGAAGATAGGATGAAACTTTTTGTTTGTTTGTTTGAAAGCAGAGGGTCTGTTATTTCATTTGAAATATTTGTATGCTTATATATTTATAAAAGAAAATTTCCCTGAAAGGCATTTTGTTTAACTTTTGTGAAAATCACAGAGATTACAAAACTTAATACATGTTAATGATGATATTGTTTATTGTTTGTTCATGCTTGGTAATGCATTTACTAATGTTTACTAATACAACCCTGAGTGTTATCATAAAAAACTGTTTTATTTTAGCAGAAAAATATTTTCAGAATAATGCATAAATTTAATCTAGAGATGATTGACACACAACCTGTGAGACATCTTCTATTCATCTGCAGATTCAGAATTAAGAGAAACTGGAAAGCGTCTCATAATAACAGATCAAGATTGAGTCAGACATTAATGACGGACAGAATTAAACTGAAGATTATATTCTCATGTGATATGTGTATACACATAAAGAGATTTTTGTTTGGCACACATTGTGTGTCTGAATAGATTTGATGCTATATTCAATTCTCTCTGTGGATGAGTGTTAGACAGATGATGAACAAGAAGAGAAAAACACTCTGCCATTTTCTTCTTTATTTACAAATCGCCTGCCAACGTGGGCGACATACGGCATTACTTATCTGTCAGACGAGAGCGTGTTTGTGTTTGTGTGTGTGTGTGGCTCTGTACAGTATAAATCTGCATTTACATGCTGCTGTGATACACAGCTGATATTTGTTAATTATTAATGAATCACACACACTAATGTCAGACAGCAGATTCATAATTGTGTCTGAGATAAGCTCAGTATGGATGTGAGTAATGTTATCATGGATGGAAATAGAAAACATGTGACATCAGACCGCAGGTGTCCAGCTCGTGCCAACATTAACTTCCGTATGTGAGAACGACGAACACGCCTCTGTAGTAATGGAGCTCTCTGATTGGTTTATAATATTTTCACGAGTCAGGTGTGACCGTAGCCTCCACCCTGTACACAACCAAGCAGTTTTCTTTCCAGCGAGATGTTGTGTAACATTAGCAGGGCTTCTCATGAGCAAACTGTGGATTATCAACGAATTCAAACCATTGCTTGATTTACATAATTGCAATTAATTAACAATTAAGATAATTGATTGTTTACATAAAATACACATGTTATTATTTATCATTCAAGCATCTGGAGCCTCTTTGAATATCTGAAGGCAAATTATTATTAATCATCATTACAACAGAAAGAAAGCTCAACTCATGAATCTCTAGACTTGAATAAAGCTCATTGTTATATTCAAATCAATCTGTGTTTAGGTCAGTGTAGCCAAACACATTCACAAACCACACTTTAAAAGAATATTTTTGTTTCTGTTTAATTATTTTATGAATTATTGATGACAGGGACACCCAAGGTGTTAGTGCTGCAGGTGTGCATCATTTTCAAATAATTCCAAGGAGCGAATTATTTCATTCAATTATTCCTCTTATATCACAATTACAACAGACATTACTTTGGTGGTTATTTTAAGACATTTGATTGGCCAGGTGTGCGTTTATAGAAAAATACTGCATAGACATGAAACACTTCTTAACCAATCAGAATAAAGCATTTAACATACCTGTGGTATAATCTGCAATAATTGTTAGATAAGGGGTTATAATGATGTTTCTCATGTATGTTGCTCATGGCACACTGTGGTCTCTGTTTGACTTTCTTCAAAATGCTTTAATGAAGATGAAGACTTTATTTTGTGTGCATGAAATTATTGGCACTGAAATCTTTAATGGATATGAAATGTCTTTGTGTGTCTGTAGGTTGTGAGAGTGTTGCAGGAGCGTTGTGAGCTGGCACACTCAGTGGGCGAGTCGTAACATCATGCCGGTGCCAAATGTTCGTGTAGCGTTACCCTCCATCAGACACTCAGTTCTACTGCTCACCGCCACCATACTGCTCAGCAACGCAGAGTGTAAGTCGCACTTTACACACACACACAGACACACACACACACTCACACACACACTTGTTCATTAAGTTGAGATTTTGTATTTTAAAAAGGATGATGCAGTAAATCGTGCTGAGGTACCAGAATGAATTTTCAAGACACGAGATGTAAACCCAGATCTCACGGCTGTAAATCTGTTTGGTTGCACGATGAGGTGTTTACTTTAAAGAAATTAAAATGATCAAGTTTTACAACCAAACTTAATGTGAGATTGAAACATTTATAAATGTCTTGAATATGCTCACATCCATGGATAAAGTTTGTTAGGAGCGTAAATAAAGTGTAAATGTAATTTTGTGTAGAAAAGTATTCTATGCATAAAAGAATTTAGAATAAAATTCATTAAGGAGATAAAGCCCATCTGAAGTCATTGAGATGCAGTAAGTGTACGTTTGTTGATTGTTGTGTTGTTCAATGTTTTATTTATTTTAACATGTGTTTTATAAAAGCAATAAGCCCCGCAAAGCAGTGGTGTTACAGTTCACTTTCTAACAGTTAAGTGGTGTTGTAGCAGAGTAAAACCCCCTTAGCTGTTATAAAATAACCTGTAACACCACTGCTTCGTGGGGCTTATTGCTTATATAAAACGGTTACTTCATATGCACAGCAGGATTTCATCAAATAAAACACAGAAAATAAGTTGTAATTATATTAGCACAAATATTACTCTTCCGCCAAACAAAGTAGTTCCTCAGAATCAAGTGTGACTGCAGTGGAGCAGTTCCCAAGGATCACAGACACGATGAAAATATGATTGAAGACTGTGATGTTTATTATTTTCATAAATCAGTATATGTAGCAGCAGTGGCGCAGTGATACTTAAGCTGTGTAATGCGATCTGAACCGTGGGGTTACCAGGGTATTTTATCACAGCTTAGAACGCGTTTCAACCAATCAGAATGAAGGACCAGAACTGCCCGTTTTATAATATTCTTCTGTCATGAGTTTGGTGATTTATGTGTCTTGTGTTTTATGAAGATTAATTGTCAGAATTGTGTTAACATATAGCTGGCAGGCAGGTTTAACGCTTCATTTTCTATATAGCCCCTATTAAATCAACATCATTGCATTTCATTTACTTGTATGTTAATGTCATTTAAATGAAAGCATCTATGTATACTGCTTAGTGTACTCACACAAATGCACACACAAACAACACATAAACACACACACACACGCACGCAGACACACAGTATTTATTGCATGATCTATTTCTCTGATCATAAAACCGAGTTGAAATGTTAAATATGTATGTAGGGTCATATGTGGTTATGTGATAGTGTTTAATTTTAGTGTGGTCGTAGGTTTTACCGTGGTTAAATCCCGTCAGCTTGTTTGCAGCCTCAGGCTTTAATTAGTGCAGCATCAGAGCAGAAGATTCAGAAACCATCACAGCAGATCTGTGCCAAACCCAACTGATCCTTCTTCACATGGAAAATAAGAAAAATATGAACTACTCCAAAACATTTGAGCACTCGGGAACAAATGAAAAAGATCAAACCTCATTAGTTTCTATGAGATTTCATCTGTTTCTAAAATCAGGACTGCATCACAAGTTAGGAGGGTGTAAAGACTATGTTTGCTTTTCTTTCTGTCTTCTGACGTATACCATCATCTGATCGACTTCTGAGGTCAACATAGATGTATAGAAATTCCCACAATCCTTTGCGTCTATGGGGAGGGGGATTATTCGAGCTCTAAAAAATAAAATGTCATCTAAAAAGGCTCTCGGAGGACGTGTCTGTATTCATGTATTTTTTTTACCTTTTTCACTTTTTTCACATTAATAACTTTGATTGGGTTTTTACTGAGAAACGAGTATTAATAGTTTATAAATATCTGCTTGGTTATAATAAACTAGCCATCAGTCTGAAGCTCTCTGAGACTAAAAATCGTCTATCAAAGCTGAACTGAGACGTCATTGGACAATTCTCAAGGGGGTGTTAGCTGAATATAGTAATTATCACCTGCATGCTAATTAATTGTCCACTCTGCATGATGACTCATGAATATTCATGATGAATATCAGTGCGGTTAATTAGACTTCAGATGTTTCCTCATTGCATATTTATGCTAGAAACACCGTAAACATATACAGTAGAGAGATCACGGGGAAAAATCTTTGTTTACATTTATATGAATTAACACATTTCTTTAATTCAGCATGAGAAAAATACAGCACAGCAATCTGACATTTACATTTTGATTTGTGAAATAATTTCGACTTTTTTTATTTTACATTGTTAGGCTGTCTGTTGATTTTCAGATTTAGTAACATTCAGATCAATTCTAAATTCTAGATTTGCACAGCGTTCTCAGATGTTTTGAACCCACCTCAGAAGTATGCGTACATATATAATAAAGATATTAATGGCACTGATAGTTCATTCAGTCACTAAAGCGCTTAACTATGTTCAGGGACTTGCGTGTTTGACAACCAAAAGCCTGGCAAAAGAAACAAGAAGGGATCAGTAAGGCGAGGAGTGCAACTCTTTCTTCTCCCCAGCAGCAATTTCACACTTCCTGCACTGCTGTCGCTTATTACCAGATTTAATTGGCTGAAGTCTTTGGTCCGTTCACGCGGGACCGTTTGGGCGAAGCAGGAGGAATCCTCCGTTACGTCCCACCCGGAGGTCGACGTAGGCCATCACTGCTGAATCTCACGGACACGTCTGTATGTGCTTACATCTAAGATGTATTGATTAGACCGTAATTAAATGACTTTCTCTGTTTGATATAGATTTATAATCACAAATGAAATACTCTCATGATGTTTGAGCAAAACACAAACACAATGATCAGTCTATCAGACATTCACTATAAAAGAAGCTCTAGCGTTCCTATGGTTTTCAGCTGCTTCCCTTTAAAGGGCCATTAATCACACTGGGACACGGACATCAGATCTCAGATGAGATGGAAAAATATGTCTTGAAACTTCAGAATAAATCTACATTACTTAAAGCTCTTGACTGAAGTGAAGTTTCTTGTGTTTGTTGAATTAAGACATGGACAATCATCATGTGATGTCTGAACTGTAGGGTTGTAGGTCAATCTGTCGGGTCTGTGGATCACTTCAACTTTGTTATAAACAACCAAAAGAGAAAGAAATCCTTTGTTGTCATCAGTGTTCCAGGGAAGACGTGTGTGATAATCAATACTAATAAAGCACCTTATAATAGAACTGTCCTTATGCTACAGACATCTGAGATCATTTCAAATCTCAAACAAACCAAATCTCTGAACCTAATGGACACGTGGCAGTATTAACTGAAGAGTTTACACATACAGTACATCAGTCTTCTCAAACTAAATAAAACCTAGTCCTCTAACAGACTGCCCGCTCAACCAGGTACTGACCTCTGAACAGATGATAAACACAAACCTGCCCAAAAATCTGCCCAATGATGCAGCATCTTTAGAGTTAAATCCATGCACTGAGAGTTTTCTGCAGAAACTTAAAGTTCATTGCTGACTTTTAAAGATGACATTTCACAAGACTTTTTTTAAGATGTCAAATAAACCTTTGGTGTCTCTAGAGATTTTATGTGAAGGTTTATCTCAAAATAACCCCACATATTATTTATTATAAGATGTTAAAATTGACACTTTGTAGGTGTAAGCAAAAATGTGCCATTTATGGGTGTGTCCTTAAAAATGCAAATGAGCTGATAATGCAAACACTGATCACCATAATGGTGGTTTGTTGAAATTGAAACTCAGTTGTGCTGTCAATTATTTTCTCTCTGCACTAAATGTCAGTGGTTGCAGTGCCGCGGTTGGATAGTGGAGATTAACTCTTTCCCCGCCATTGACGAGATATCTCGTCAATTAAGAGAAAACGCTTCCCGCAATACCGCTATTATCCACCAGGTGGCGCCCTTCCGCAACCTTTTAAAACCGGAAGTATTGCCCTATGGCAAGCTGCTGCATGTCCGTGTCTGTTTTAAAGATCGCTCTGAATGGGATCTCTATGAAAAGTCCGTCACAAAAATGGAATTATCTCTGCTTTTTGCTCAAAATGTGGTGTTTTTGCAAAAACCTACCCATATTCAAAAGCTGATTGCAAAAGAACCACTAAAGGTAGAATGAAACGGGTTTTTTTTGTTTGAAAGCAGAGGGTCTGTTCTTTCATTTGGTTTATTGTATGTTTATATATTTAAAGAAGAACATTTTCTGGAAGGCATTAAACTTTGGTGAAAATCATGAAAAACGCTGGCGCTGGCTGGCAACTTTTTTTTAAAAACGCTGGCGGTGAAAGAGTTAAGGGATGGTATTATTATAATAAGATCCCCTTCTGATATCACAAGGGGAGACAAATTTCGGTGACCTATTTTTAAATGCTTGCCTAGAATTGTTTACCAAAACAAAGTTACTGGGTTGATCTTTATCACATTTCTAGGTTGACAGAAGCACTGAGGACTCAATTATAGCACTTAAACCTGAAGTCAGATTTTCATGATGTGTCCCCTTTAATGTGACGTGCTGCAGGGTTTTACCTGTACAATCGCACACAGCACAACCGCCGAACTAACAGCTATAGAGAATAAAACACAGAGGTTTGTGCTAAAATGCTACAGTAGATTCATCTTGAGACACACACACACACACACTTCTCCTTCTGGCAACAATATGTGTGTATTATGTGTGTCTGTGTGTTTCCCACTGTGGCATCTCACACAGTCACTTCCTCTGCCATCTGTGAAACTCCTCTCGCTGAACCAACCATTCTTCATCACGCCTGTGTGTGTGCGCGTGCGTGCGTGCGTGCATGTGTGTGTTTGTGCATGTGCGTGAGAAACCAACCATTCTTCATCACGCCTGTGTGTGTGTGTGTGTGTGTGTGTGTGTGTGTGTGAGAGAGAGAGAGAGAGAGAGAGAGAGCATGTCAGTGTGATAAATGACAGACATCTAACTGTGAAGACTGTAGGCTAAAGCAAGAGAAATAGAAAATGAGGGGAAGAATGAAATTGAAGCCAATTCTTCATCTGCCTCTGTCCAGTTCTTAGTTTTCTTTTTCCTGCTTTTGCTTCTGTTCATCCCTGCAAAGAAAAACCCATCCACACAGCATGTTGATGCCAGAAAAGTCCCATAAAATTGCCAGCATGCCTTCTGTGTGAACAGAAACACATCCCATAATTGTTTCTGGGATCGCTCCCGTAAAGGGGGCCTTGTAACATTGCCATAACGTTTACGGAATGTGTCCTGTGTGAACAAAAGGCAGAAACAATGCCATAAGGGGCGTGTCGTTGTAAGGACGCACGTGTCGTCACAACAAGAATATATTTTTCAGCTCTTTTAAATGCAGATGAACGTCCAGAAATGTCTGCAAACTGGAATAAACTAGAGATCAAAGAGCTCTTCACTGCGATGAAACTGAGATCATTCAGCAGCATAACAGAACAGGGCGTCATGCTTAAGTTTTTGATCAAATCCGAAAAATAAATGCATGCGTTGTTTCTCTTGAGAGAGAAATCGCACATAATAAGCAAATCCTTTTCAGGATCTTTGTCAGATGTGTCTGAATGCCTGCACAGATTCCAGATTCCAGATTCACAGCCTCATTTCATCTGAAATATACAAATAAACATTAATGCAAGAGTACTAAGATTCAACAAACATCTTGATTCACTTTTGACTACACATTTGTTTTCAAAATATAGTATAAAAAATTACTTGGGGTGGGACATGCATGGGGCGGGGAAATGAACATGAGTATAATTTAATGGGTTGATGGTCAACTTCCTGTTTAAGTACTTGGTCACATGTGCCTATCCCTAACACACACACACACACACACACACACAGATACACACACAAACACACAGGTGCAGTACATGAGGAGGAGAGCATCTTTTATAAAGCCACATGATCAGCTCCAATAAACTGGCAGGAACAAAAGATGACTAAATGAATCAGTGATTCTCTTTCTCTCAGAGAACAAATGAATAGAAAGAAGAAACAATGAATCAATAATGAATTATATCTCTTTCTAAAACATCCATTCAGACTAACGAATATGTGGTGTCGGACATGGTGACATTGAACTCGATGTCATCGGACATGGTGATGCCAAACACGACACCATCGTACGTGGCGACGTCGTACACGGCGACATTGGACTCCACATCATCGGACCTGGTGAAGCTGAACACGATGACATCATACACGGCAACATCGTACACAGCAATCATTGGACTCGACATCATTGGACATGGTGATGCTGAACACGACACCATCGGACATGGCAACATCGTACGCGGCGACATTGGACTCGACATCATCGGACATGGTGATGCTGAACACGATGACATCGTACACGGCAACATCGTACACGGCAACATCGTACACAGCAATCATTGGACTCAACGTCATCAGACATGGTGATGCTGAACACGACACAATTGGACACGGCGACATTGGACTCGACGTCATCGGAAATGGTGATGCCGAACACAACACCATCGAACATGGCGACATCGTACACGGCGACATTGGACTCTACATCATCGGACATGGTGATGCTGAACATGACACCATCGGACATGGCGACATCATACACGGCGACATTTGACTCGACATCATCGGACATGGTGAAGCTGAACAAGATGACATCGTACACGGCAACATCGTACACAGCAATGATTGGACTCGATGTCATTGGACATGGTGATGCTGAACACGACACCATCGGACATGGCGACATCGTACACGGCGACATTGGACTCGACGTCATCGGACATGGTGACATTGAACTCAACGTCATTGGACATGGTGATGCTGAACACGACACAATCGGACAAGGCGACATCGTACACGGCGACATTGGACTCGACGTCATCGGACATGGTGACATTGAACTCAACGTCATTGGACATGGTGATGCTGAACACGACACCATCGGACATGGCGACATTGGACTCGAACTTCATCAGACATGGTGATGCTGAAAACGCCAGAACACGACACAATCGGACACAGCGACATCATACACGGCAACATCGTACACGGCGACATTGGACTCGACATCATCGGACACGGCGACATTGGACTCGACGTCATCGGACATGGTGATGCCGAATACGGCAACATCGGACACGGCAACATCGGACACGCCAACATCATACACGGCAACATTGGACTCGACGTCATCAGACATGGTGATGCTATAAACAACACCATCGGACACAGCGACATCGTACACGGTGACATCGTACACATCAACATTGGACTCGACGTCATCGGACATGGTGATGCTGAACACGACACAATCGGACACTGCGACGTTGGACACCGCGACGTTGGACTCGACGTCATTGGACATGGTGAAGCTGAACAAGATGACATCGTACACGGCAACATCGTACACAGCAATCATTGGACTCGACGTCATTGGACATGGTGATGCTGAACACGACACAATCGGACAAGGCGACACCGTACACGGCGACATTGGACTCGACGTCATCGGACATGGTGACATTGAACTCAACATCAGTGGACATGGTGATGCTGAACACGACACCATCGGACATGGCGACATTGGACTCGAACTTCATCAGACATGGTGATGCTGAAAACGCCAGAACACGACACAATCGGACACAGCGACATCATACACGGCAACATCGTACACGGCGACATTGGACTCGACATCATCGAACACGGCGACATTGGACTCGACGTCATCGGACATGGTGATGCTATAAACAACACCATCCGACACAGCGACATCGTACACGGTGAAATCGTACACAGCAACATTGGACTCGACGTCATCGGACATGGTGATGCTGAACACGACACAATCGGACACTGCGACGTTGGACACCGCGACGTTGGACTCGACGTCATTGGACATGGTGATACTAAACATGACACCATTGGACTCGACGTCATCAGACATGGTGATGCTATAAACAACACCATCGGACACAGCGACATCGTACACGGTGACATCGTACACAGCAACATTGGACTCGACGTCATCGGACATGGTGATGCTGAACACGACACAATCGGACACTGCGACGTTGGACACCGCGACGTTGGACTCGACGTCATTGGACATGGTGATACTAAACATGACACCATCGGACACGCAACATCACACAAGCAACATTGTACAGGGTGATATGAGACACATAGCGGCACTCAACACAGCTACATGGCTTACACATGTGAATGTATGATACATGAGACTGTTTTTAAGTTTCTGCAAATGAAAGAACTGTTTTATCGTCTGACTTCTCTGAAGAATATTAGACTGTTACTGTCTCTCACACACACCTCACAGAGGAAATCCTGTAGGTCGGCTGTGAGGTCATGGCTGTCAGCAATAATTTAGTGATAAGGAATGTTGGCATAGTCGGCCCATGCATCACGCTGCACGATTAGATGATGTCGTTCTTATCGAAGGTCGTCATCTGGCCATTAAAACGGTGAAGCTGCGAGGAGAGATCATCGCTCAGGTGCCATGAGCTGTCAGACATTCACACATACACACAAGTGCAGAGGTCACACTGGTGCACATCATCAACACAGCAGACAACAAGAAATTGAAACGGACTACACATAAAACTCTTAGTATTGATCTTCAGAAGTTTTTACATTTGTTAAAGGAACAGTATGTACGAAATTTATATCAATTAATCATAAAATGGCTCTGATATGTCACTAGACATTAAGAAATCATTTTCATTTTGAATACTTATATCACTGACAACAGTTTTCTGGCCAGGATATTGTCATTTAAAAAGTGGAGTTGCAGCCCTCAACTGATGTTTATGTTGTCATTTTGTGCACTGGCCACCAGCTGTGTGATTGCAGTACCGGTTTTAGCCACAAGTTTTGTGATTGCAATACCAGTTTTGGCCACAATCCTACATACTGTTCCTTTAATATTCATAATCAAAATAAACTATGAATTTAGTTTATTAGCATAATAATCGTTTCCAAGAAATTTAACATCCTGGTGAATGGAATCAAATGTGAAAGCAATCCAACATTTAACATAGTTTGTGTGAGACACTCTAAACACAGGCAGCACAAGTCAAGCACAGTTATCATCAAGTAAACACAACAACATAAAAGTCTTCACAATTTTTTCACCTTTTTTGTTGTCTTTTTTACCAATTGTACACAATATAAAGAGTGTACAGTTGGTCTACAGGTGTGTGGTATGTTTATACAAACAATTAATGAAAACTGTCTGAGAGACAGAGGAAGAAGAATATGAGGAAGAGGTGGTGATGAGGAAGAGCAGGACCCTATAAAGGAAATGAAAGTGACGTATTTGCCAATGTATGGTAACCCATACTTGAAATGTGATCTCTGCATTTAACCCATCCAGTGAATAGTGAACACCGCACTGCAAGTCATGAACACACACACACAGTTGTCGTGTATAGGTGTGGTGTGGTGTCAAGAGTGAGGATGAAGGCTTATGGTCAGAAAGATTGGATGCTGAATTTTACAGTTTTATTAATCTATGGAAAGTCCCTATAAACCAGTGTGTGTGTGTGTGTGTGTGTGTGTGTGTGTGTGTGTGGTTGTGTGTGTTTGGTCCGGTCCGGTCACCTCTGTCAGGGCAGATTTTATGTTGTTGTGGTTGTTATAAAGTCGCTGTGCTGTGAAAAGAGTTTGAAACATTCTCATCCTGCACCATTAAATTAATGCAGTGTGAAAGGTCATTCTGATCTCACATCAGTGTGTGTCTGTGTGTGTGTGTGTGTGTGTGTGTGTGTCTGTGTGTGTCTGTGTGTGTGTGTGTGTGTGTGTGTGTGTGTGTGTGTGTGTGTGTGTGTGTGTGTGTGTGTGTGTGTGTGTGTGTGTGTGTGTGTATGTCTGTCCTATACTGTACTGTGTAAAGCGTCAAACGCTAACCAACATTTTTTTAGATGTTAACAGAGTTAGTTGTGTTGCACATCATAGAAATAATGTTAGCATCTGTTTATTTTAACAGTAGGGGAAAACTAGTTAATTTTTTAGCTTTTTGTGATATTTTTGTTTTCTGAGTTTCAAACTGCATGTTGTGTAAACGTCATATACTGTGACATGGCAAAGCACTATAGTACATCGACAACGCATTGGTGTCGCACTGGTTATTATTTATGAGCTTACGCATTCTTATCCAATAAGATGTTTCGCATGCACGCACCTGCATGTGTTTCGTGAAGGCAGTTTGCGTCTAGGCAAGCATGCGGTACCACTTCCTGAGGACTTTTCCTTATCTTCAGACACGCTATTATTTCAACTATAACAGGTTTACTTGACCTTTGTTTTAATTAAAAATTATTTTCAGTTAAAATTATTTCTCTTATACTGTTATTTTAAGTAAATCTTTATATTTGTTACACTAGCCTATTATATCAGTTGCCCTGCCCAATCTTGCCATTCTTCTCACATCATTTACGCCCCTTTAAGTTGCATTTTTCAAAACGATAGTGAGGACTAGAGCTGAAACAGTGGGGATTCATGACTATTTAAAGTCCTTATGACCAAATTGGATGTACTTGAAATGCCTGAATGTAATTGTAGGAGATGAAAATATCAGAAATATCTCATCAGATCTCATTAGGTCTTTTGAGGTCTCATCAACTTTCACAAGGTCTTATCAGGTCTTATGAGGTCTTATCAGATCTCATCAAGTCTTGTAAGGTCTCATCAACTTTCATAATGTCTTATCAGGTCTTGTGAGGTCTCATCAGATCTTCTCAAGTCTTATGAAGTCTCATCAGATCTCATCAGGTCTTGTGAAGCCTCTTCAGATATTGTGAGGTCTCATCAGGTCTTGTGTGGTCTCAGATCTCATCAGGTTTTGTGAGGTTTCATCATGTCTTGTAAGGTCTCATCAGATTTTGTAAGGTCTCATCAGGTCTTGTGAGGTCTCACCAGATCTCATCAACTTTCAAGAGGTCTCATTAGATCTCACCAGATTTTGTGAGGTCTCATCAGGTCTCATCAGGTTTTATGAGGTTTCATCATGTCTTTGTTAGGTCTCATCAGATATTGTGAGATCTCATCTGGTCTTGTGGGGTCTCATCAGATCTTATCAGGTCTTGTGAGGTCTCACCAGATCTCATCAACTTTCATAAGGTCTCATTAGATCTCACCAGATCTTGTGAGGTCTCTTCAGGTCTTGTGAGGTCTCACCAGATCTCATCAACCTTCAAGAGGTCTCATTAGATCTCACCAGATCTTGTGAGGTCTCATCAGGTCTCATCAGGTTTTATGAGGTTTCATCATGTCTTTGTTAGGTCTCATCAGATCTTGTGAGATCTCATCTGGTCTTGTGAGGTCTCATCAGATCTCATCAGGTCTTGTGAGGTTTCATCGTGTCTTTGTTAGATATCACCAGATCTCATCAACTTTCATGACGTCTCATTAGATCTCATCAGATCTTATGAGGTCTCATCAGATCTCTTCTGGTCTTGTTAGGTCTCATCAGGTCTTGTGAGGTCTCATCAGACCTCATCTGGTCTTGTTAGGTCTCATCAGGTCTTGTGAGGTCTCATCAGACCTCATCTGGTCTTGTGAGGTCTCACCAGATCTCATCAACTTTCATAAGGTCTCATCAGATCTCATCTGGTCTTGTGAGGTCTCATCAAATCTCATCAGGTCTCATGATGTCTTTAGATCATTATCTGGTCTCATCAGTGTTTTTTTGCTCTTGTCAGTATGTATGACATGAGTTCATTGCATTTCCTGAATGATTAATCTCAGATTGAGGTCAGCAGTCACATGACTCGGATCCACCTGAGTGGTGAGGTGGGCGGCACTTGGCATTATTAGTTTCCTAGCAACAGGCGTGCTGTAGCGTGACACCTGCGGTCCTGGCACCGGTGCGCTCTAGTGCTTGTGATAAAACTGATGCTGTATCCTGCAGGACACTTCAAACAGAATAAACAATCACACACACACACACATTATGCTACTGTTCGAAATGTTTGCACACTGTTGCGTGTGCTAATAAAATCAAGTATTTGGTATGTGGTAATCAGCATGATTGTAATTCCCATAATGCATTGCATCTACAGCATCAGCCTGTTTTCCACAAAGAACTCTTAAATTTCCCTGTATGCTGTACAGTTAGATTGTTTAAAATTGACCGGTTTAAACAGTAGACATTATTCCAGGATTGACATTTCAAACAGCTGTCTCTTGAAGGCTAAATGTTGAGTTCAGGTCTTCAATAACTTGAGTTAGGTTTATGTGTAAATGTATTAACTTTTGGCAGTCAGACAAATCATAAAGCTTAAATTTGACTTTAAAGGCAGAATTAAGTAGGGTTTGTGACATTGTGTAATACTGATAATATACCCATAATCCCTTCTAATATGAAAATAACCTTCACATAGAAATAAAATACACAATCTGTCTGGCACTATTATAGTTTTTCCATTATCTGAACTAAATTCCCATTTGTCAAATCATTCCCTCTTTCTGCCAAACCTTAAACAAGTTTATATATTGACTGCTTGTGAAAGGATTGATGTTGAGGTGATTGTTGGATTTTCCCAGTAAAGTCTGAGGTTTTGTAAATGTAGTTGGAAGAGTTGGTTTTCTGTTTAGAAATTTGAAGAAATGTGTTTTAGCAATTATGAAAAACTGCAATACTTGATCAAATGAAATCTGCTGTCTTTTGCATGACATCACTTCAGATTTATTGCTCATCTGATAGGCTGACGTGTCACATTTAAACTTCTGCATTATAGTAAGAACTCATGTCTGCACATTTCAGATCTCTCTCTCTCTCTTTCTCTCTCTCCTCCCTCTCTGTTTTTAAGCAAAAAGCAATTTCTCTCTTCTTGTCCTGATGTGTAGCATGAGCGCTTAAGCAGGATTTACTGCCGACCCCAAATGCCATTAGAGCAGATTCACTGACAGGCGAATCTTTGATGTGGTTTTCCACGACGGCGCAGCGTGTGTAAAGATGAATGTATGACACCCGTCCTGACAGCCGGAGAAGATACGATTTTACGTATTTACATGCTGAGAAAACTGCGCTTTGAAGTAGAGAGAGAGAGAGAGAGAGAGAGAGAGAAAGAGAGAAGCACACAGACGGTTGGGTGTTGGCAGTCGTCAGCAAATATTTTGGATCGCTCAGTAAAATCCCTCTTGTAGTCATGGTGACACCCCGGACACAGATCCAATTATAAACGAGAACTGTGGGATACATATGTCACATCCTGTTTTAACTGGCCCACACTATCCATCTTTAAAAAAATCACTCAGGGTTTCCAGCTAGGGAAGATGCGAACAATAATCGATGGTGAGTCCAGAATAATTGCTAATAACTTGACAAGATTTTGATTTAAATTCTGTGATTGTGTTGAATGGCAAACATTCACTCGAGCGATGGCTTTCTGTGTGAAATATGAAATGTGGGAGCTACGGGACTTTAATGCTAGCTGAAGATTTAAACACTGTGTTCACAGTGAATACATACAGCATTTCTTATCAATCAACTTTATGATCAAGCTCATCTGAGACCTGGTCTGAATCTATGAAGAGCACTCGTGTAACCTTCACCCTCCCTCTTTCTGTTTCAGCACCACCAAAGTTCTTACGAACACCCAACGATCAGACGGGTGTTCAAGGTGGCGTTGCGTCCTTCATATGCCAAGCGACGGGCGACCCACGGCCCAAGATCGTGTGGAACAAGAAGGGGAAGAGAGTGAGCAACCAGCGCTTTGAGGTATTAGGTCTATTGTTCTGATGTAAAATGCTCGACAAGTGAATGCAAATGATAGACACGCCCATTACATTCATCAGCCCATTGGTTAGCCATATTCTCCCATTATTAACATGCATGACCATTCATGTCATGACATCAGATCACAAGCTTCATTTGAGTTGTCAAACATGCACTTTGCTTTGCATTGCTGAAACTCTTTCTAAAAGTTTCATTTTCTTCTAGCCGATAGATTTGTTTCTCAGTGCATGTTTCTCTTCTTTTTAAATGAGCATCTCATCCAAGAGTGATCAACACGTCATAATCGAGCACTGATCAGATTTCTATGTCATCTTTCTCTTATGTTTTGCACTGGCCACTAATCCCCAGAAATTTAGCAGTTGAAGGACCCCTTTGGGTGTCCTTGTCTTTTGCCTGCTAAAATGAAATCTTATCAGCGTTCATCACATGCTCCCGTTTACACTACTAACACACCGGCTAATATACTAATAACACCATTACCACACAAACATGTCTTCATTTGTATAATTCACTAATAAACATTTCAGTGTTTAATAACGTTAGCTGCATTATGCACTTAGCATTAAACCGCATGCCTTTGAAGAATGTGCGTTTGTGTGTGCGTGCGTGAAAAGTGACAATAAATAAAAAGGCGCAACATATGACCACAGATGTATTTAAATCTGTAAAACGAAGAACCTGTCCTGGTTATTTCTGTCAAAAGTGAGTATATATCTACCGATAGCTGTTCCACCAACTAAACCAACGTGTTTGTGAACGTCGTGTGTCTCGTTCGTCTGGCGTGAGACGCTCTGTCAACGCTAATCTAATAAACTGTCCACTGTTGTTTATCTGACTGACGTTTGTTGGTGTGATGTCACGTTAACATTCACCGTTTCATGTTTGGTACGTCAGCTTTAAGAGTGGGTGAGATTATATCAACTACAAACACATTGAATTATTCCTGATGGCAGAACAATCCTCCCATTCTTAAAGGGACCGAGAAGGTTTGCTTTGAAACATCTGGTTTAAAAATAAAGACATTTTATACGCTGAGCAATTAATAAATCATAAAAAATAAACGTGGCCATGATATTGTGAGGGCTTTGTCGTTGAGCATGCTACAAGACAGACGTTTGTCAAATCAACTTTACATACTAACTATTTGATTTACTCTCATTATTTGGATCAACATGAATGTTGTACAGAGCAGAAATGCGTATTAGTTATGCACCAAATATTTTGAGCATACTAATTGAATTAAAATTAGACTTTATTTCAATTTAAAGAATCCAATAAGAATGTTTTTTTAATGACCACATTTAAATGGAACAGAAAATATTTAAGGCAACATAAATATATGACCGTATATCTAGCCTATCATTTCAAGATTGGTCTTTGTAAATGCACCAGTTTGAAGACCTTAATATTTAAGATTTATATACTACACAATTTATATTTATTTGTAAGTTTGTTTTGTATTATTAATACAGAACTGAATGTAACTGAATTAGAGATTTAGTAATATCATCTGTTTATTTAAATTTATGAGGGATATTAGATTTTTCTCTGCATTTCAGAACAAGCTTATATTTAAGGCTATATCTGCTAAGGTTTACTTTATATCATGGGTAAAAACATGAATCAATGTACAGAGCTAAAAGTAAAGTAAAAGTCTCTATCAAAGCATCTGAGTTTGGGATGTGTGCTTATCATGAATTCTGAGTGCTGACAGGCGACATATATTATATTCGGCTTTTTATCTTTTGGCTAAAAACTGATCATTTCAATTTTAGACATACATTTCCAGCAGCTGAATTTTCCTGGCGTCTCTAATGTGTACGTGATGTTAATTGTCAATTATCACAGGTTTATGTTTACATTGAGTCATATAGCCGACACTTTTATCCAAAGCAAAAAATAAGTGAGCGTTTAACATTTTGTCCTATTGGCAAACAACATTTAAAATGCACAAAGCTTCATTTACATGTAAGGATATTAGTGGGAAAAGAGGAGATTTATTTAATAATAACTAGTTATCAGTGTTTCAGTTTAGGTTTAGGGGTTAATAAGGTTTGGAGAGGTGGATTTCTTGTGAAGGTTTCTCTGACAGTTCATTTCACCAGAGAGAAACCCAATGAGTAAATGTTTTTCAGTGGGATACGGATACAAGCTTCTGTCTTATAGTGTTTGCTGAGGAATTACACAACTAAACTTCAGCTCTTTCGCGAAAAGCACATTTGGACTTCATTCAGTGGTTTGGCTCTTCCAGGGGTTTCTGTCAGATGCTCTGCCATACAAAGACAATCTTGTGTGCTTTCACTGTGATTTGGGTTTAGGCAGAATTAAATGCATAAAACTAAATCCATGTAGACTTGTTTTCCTATGAGTTTTACACTATAAAAAACAGGCAGCTACTGGATGGTTGAACAAAATTCATTGTTCATTTTTATAGCATTTTTCATACAAAAACCTGCTTTGTATGATATATTATACGGGTAAACATGGAAAGTAAAATGTTATTAACTGTACCTTTAACACATGGGCGGAAATCCCGGGGGGGTCGGGGGGGACAGGACCCCCCCTATCTGAGGGTTGTCCCCCCTAAATTATCATTAGAATATGTGTATTGAAAATAATTTAATGATTTATAATACTTAAACTAGTTGTGTAAGAAGTGAAACAATACAAATGCAAACGGAGCAACAACAAAAAAACGTTTTAAATATTTGGATTCCCCCTCCCTTGCCTCACAGTGGTTTGGTCCACTGCCCACGCCCCTTTTACCTCACCACCACACATTCCGGTGGTAGAGAAGTGTACGGAGCCGACGCGTTAATAAGCTATATACAATACAACGTTTCCCATCACTTATCAGTTTATCCTCATATGTTTTAAAACTGGACTATTTTGACATATAAACATGAACATATTTCGTTTTCTGAGAACAGAAGCAGATAAACGATCAAGAAAACATTTTTATGCATTCATGCAGAGGTGAGGCAGAGCTGAAAGTAACAAATTACATTTACTCACCTTGCTGTAACTGAGTTTTTTGTGTACTTTTACTTTGAGTAGTTTTTAAAATCTGTACTTTACTTTTACTTAAGTATGTTTAAAGTATTGTTGGTTACTTTGCTACATGTTAAATCATATCCGTTACTGAGTAAAAATAAATAAAAAAGTAAGGTGATAAAGACGCGCCACGGTCGGATGATTGATTGATGGGCGGGGGAACGCGCAAAAAGAACCATGGAGAGGGACGAGACAGGCGCAGGCTAATGCAGACCCTCAATTCAATTCTTACGAAAGAAACCCCTGGCCATTGACGCAAAGCGATTGTTTCATTCAGGTAGGGTTCATGCTCTTGAGTACGGAGTTTGAGAATTGCCGACCGTGTTTAACCGCTAATTTGCACGATGCATTTTTAATACATGCGCATTATCTTCCGAGGTCTAGCAGCTTCGCGTCAAGTCAAACAACTTGAGAACGTCCTCGAGAATGCGCAGATCATTAGACATTGCAGAGAGAGAGAGAGCGCGAGAGAGATAGATTGAAAGACATCAGGTACACAGGTCTGGGAGCTAATAAACGTGTAAAGGATGTATAGTGTATAGCCATGGCACTCATCTCATTATATGTTCATTTATGTATATAGTTTAATAACAATGTATGTTACCAGCAATACATCAATTACAACCTTCATATAATGATTGTATTTACTAGCTGCTGACCTCATATTATTTTTGCTTCAAAAGTGCATAACTCACCTGTAAAAATCATTAAATAATTCCATAAATGTTTCTTAGTTATAAAAAGCTTTTTATTTTATTAACATTTGTTATTGCACTTTAATTGTAGAGATGTTTACAATTAAAAACATAGTTTGAGATGTATATATCCTTCCTTTGTGAACTATACTAGAAACCTCTCCCCGCTGTAAAAAAGTAACTCTTAAAATTAAAATGACTTTTTACTTGAGTAGATTTTTAGACCAGTAACTTTACTTTTACTTAAGTAAAATATTATTAAAGTAACTTTACTATTACTTAAGTAGAAAATTGTATTACTCTTTTCACCTCTGCATTCATATGTATTAAAATTAAATTTGCGTCCGTTCATAGAGAAAGAGAAACGTTTTCTATCTGTACCCATTTCCTTGCAAGTACAATTTTGCCTGTATTATTGGTGTCCCCTTCAAAAATTGTTCTTGAAAAATTTTATGTTTATTGTCCCCCCCAACATTTAGATGAGATTTTCGCCCCTGCTTTAACACAATGATTTACTTAACCGATAAGTATGAGAGGTTAATTTTAATAAAGCACAGATGGGAGTGGACTTTTCTATTAAATAAAGAACGCAGACGCAAAAAACTGATTTGAATAATGACCAGCGCAATCCATCAAACACAGGACAAATTTGAGTATGGTTTAAGTCATGTTTATTTTAGGCATTTGACAAGCACAAACCGCAGTAAATTGTGTTGCGTGATTTATTTAAATACTCTCCTCATATAAATTTAGCGTCTCAAGGGGAAACTCCTTCAAATGCATATTAAATGAGATCAGTCACAAAAACAACTTTTCACAGCGTGTCTTTAGTAAATCATGAAGTTTTAAACGATTAAAGAGGCATTAAAGCTGTTAGTGAATCTGGCCCTTAATCTGAATGCTTTCTTAACCATATTTTATACTATCATTTGTTAAATATAAAAAATCACTGTGAAATATATATTATTCTTACATTTAGCTTCATTTTACATTACTTTAAATTGCAATAAATTTGTATTACAGTTTATCACCATATATGTAAAAGTTTTTGTATTTGACAAAGAGTTTGATTTGATGATTTTTATATTATTCTTCAGGTGAAGTTAAACTTTAGTTTTTTACAATGCAAGCTGTTATAGATTCATGTTTTTATCAAACAAAAGATGAAAGATTAGTAAGACACAGGGGTCAGTGAGAAAAACAAAGATGGAGGGAAATTCTCTAAATGTCATTTTATGGTTCAAGAGTTTTCATTTGTGCTATACTGGAATTACTGGGATAGCCAAACCGGTTAAAGTGAATATAAGGGATGTCTGCATACATTTGGCCTTGTTGTGAGAGATCATCAAAACTTTGAGATCTTTAACCAGATTGTTTGTTTCACTTGATCAGGTTTTGTAAAGGTTGTTTCTGGATGTACCATTAGTGTGTCTGTGTGTGTGTGTGTGTCTGTGTGTATATATGTGCATGGATGTCCATCGTTAACTGTGGGCAAAAAAACTCTCATAACATATCTTGTCTGTCGCACCTGTAGGTTATAGAGTTTGATGACGGCTCCGGCTCCGTGTTGAGAATCCAGCCGCTGCGGACGCCGCGTGATGAAGCCATTTACGAGTGCGTCGCCTCCAACAGTGTTGGGGAGACGAGCGCCACCACACGACTCACTGTTTTACGTGGTGAGTCTGCGGCGAAACACTGACCATAAAAGCGCTAACATTTGTTTTTCGTTGCCTTCCAGCTCTTGCAGGTATGTGTTGATCTTCTTTTGTCTGTATTGTTGTTTGCTTTCTGAAATTGTTTTTATTTGCCGTTGCTCATTTTGCGGATGTTGTCGTTTTAATAGTTGTCCAGCGCAGCAGATGTTTGCGTTGTGTATGAATGGAAGTGACACGCTTGCCTTTTATTTGAAGAAAAGTCTCGCTGCGAGTGCTCTGTAAGGCCACGGTGACCTTGGAGCGGGTGATTAATATTGTAATTAGCAGACGGGCTTTCCCGCTCTCTAGCTTCACCATCATCAATATAACTCTAATTTTATGCTACATTTACAACATTTCTCACAAAGTGGCCTTGTAAGGGCTTGTTGGACGTGCCAGAGCGTGTGTAGAGGATTTCACAAACGCCTAAAAGACATCAGAGAGATTTTTAAATGGAAGACAAAAGGGCGTGCTCCCAGACAGGGTTTATTCTAGTCCCAGACTAAAATGAATGTTTGAGCTGTCTTAATAAAAAAAACTGACGTATATCAGTGGCATTGTTTTGTCTCAACACCATTATTGTTTTTTTGTAAGGTAAAAACTACTTTAATGTCCTAATATATCTAAGACCTAGATTTATCTAAACCCTGTCCTGGTAACTGCCCCAAAAGCTCTGACACTAAAGTCAAACTGAGCATTTATGTCAGTAGTAAAAACGACATTGAGCAGATGTTATTTAACAACCTGCTGTGATGTTTTGACCTGAAGTGAAAGTAATAAGAATACGAATATGATTTACACCTACAAACATTATCATTATGTTCGCTTCTTTCCATCGTGTCAGGTCTCTCTTGCACTGTTAACCAACATAATAATGTTTGAGTTTTGGACATATATTTAAAAAATCATAGTTCATTTAACTTTTAAGCATATAAATTTCATTCAACTAAAACATTCGAGTTAAGAAATGACAACGATCAGTACATGTTGTGAGGATTTTTCACAGAATAAGGACTTAAATACTTCTTAAATATTTGTTAATAAAATGTCATAAAGGTTTAAGCTCTTATAGCACTATAATAACACTAAAAGTAATATAATTATAATGAATTAAAAACAGAAAATATTTGAACTTAATTAACTGAGTGAAGATGTTGGACAGAACAACAATTACAAATGATTGGTAACACTTTACAATAAGGTTCATTAGTTAACATTAGTTATCTACATTAGTTAATATGAACTGCACTTATACAGCATTTATTAATCTTTGTTAATGTTAATTCCAACAATTACTAATCATTTATTAAAATCTTGTTAACATTAGTTAATGCACTGTGAACTAACATGAACAAACAATTAAAAGCTTTATTTCTATTAACTAACATTAACAAAGATCAGTAATACTTTATTTTACGGTGTCTTTGTTACACATGTTACATGTAATTATTATAGTAATAACAGTTAATTATGCATAATTACATGCAACTAACCCTAAACCAAACCCTAATCCTAACCCCAACCCTGTAGTAACATGTTATTAATGATTATTACTTAGTACTTAAATGTATAATTACACTGTAACAGTGATACCGTAAAATAAAGTGTGACCCAAAGATCAATAAAGACTGTAACAAATGTATTGCTCATGGTTTGTTCATGTTAGTTTATACATTAACTAATGTTAACTAATGAACCTTATTGTAAAGTGTTACTTAAATAATTTAAAGGTAAATCAACTTAAAATAAAGCTTAATTCTATTAGAATGACTAGTGATATTAAGTTAAATGTACTCTTGTTTTATTTCACATTAGTTTATTTTTTTAGGGCAACAACCTACCTCCACTATTTTAAAGTAAATTTACCTTTGTCTGTGTTGATTCAGTCTGTTGTTGGAGGAAATGTTTCTGTTATCATCTCCAGTCTGATAAACCTGCAATTCAAAAGCAGAGACACACAAACAAACACACAAACAAACAAACAAACGCTTTCAATGTTTGCAATACAAGAACTGCACATCCATGATTCTGCTTCTTTTCATTCACTTCTGTCAGATGACATCACGCTGTAAAAATCTTACTGTAGTTATGCAGCTGTTTGCCAGTAACTTACTGTGAATTTAAATGATGTTATTTACTGACAACATTAAACATGAAGAAGTCTTTATCTTTACAGAATAAAAGCATTCTGGGAACCAGAAATCCTCAACAACATTTTTCTGTTTTCCCTTCAAATGTTGGTTCCCAGAATGCTTTGCATATGAGGCTGTTATTTTAACTTAATTCTGTAAAGATAAAGACTTCTTCATGTTTAATGTTTATTTTAAAACTGTTGCCAGTAAATAACATCAATTTAAATCTACAGTACTGTAAGTTACTGGCAAAGAGCTGACAGTAATACGGTCATTTCTACAGACATTTTTAACAGTGCACTTTTCTTATTTAATTTTGTGAAAGCTGTGCAGTTGCATTTATCAGAAGTACATGCAGTCATTTTCTAATCTGAATCCAATCAGATGTCATTTCCAGTACGTTTGTCACACTGGGAAGGTCAAGGCAATGTATGCCCCCCCTCTCTCTCTCTCTCTCTCGTCCACTTTCTCACCTTTATCACCCGTCTGTATAAGTGAGGAATAATTGACGACATGCCTTAAAAATAATGCAGACCCAAGGTGTTAATGCATCACGACGTGAAGTGGAGTTTCACTGCAGATGTGCATTATTTTTGAATAATTCAACAGTCAATTATTCCTCTTATATCACAGATATCACAAACATTACTCTGGTGATTATTTAAACACATTTGACAGCTCAGGTGTTACAGAAAAATAATCAACATCCGTAAAAAATCCTCAACCAATCAGAATACAGCATTCAACAGTCCTGTGGTATAATTAAAGTTATGAGCAGAAAGCCTTAAAGAAATGTTTGATTATGAATATGAATGAAGCAAGGTTACAGTAATTACAGCACGTTCAGTCATTGAGGATAAAGCTGACAGATATTCTTCAGACTTTACATGACAGCGTGTGTTTGCTGGATTTCAGTCTGATGCACTTTTCATTTCATAAAACCTCCGTCTTACGAAGCATGATGCATTCTTTGCCAATTTGCTTCATGTCTTATTCATTAACGCATCCGCTGAACCGGGACCAGTGCATTTACTCCTTTCACATACTGGGAATTTCAAGCCGATATCTGCAGACAAGGTCACAGACACAATGCATCAAAGTAAACAAATGATATCAAACACAGCTATAAAATATAACTCTTTAATACCAGTTCACTTAAATATTAACCTCACACAAACCCAATTCAATTCCAAATGAATAAAAAAATCACAACCCAGATATGCTCATTTAATGTTCAGCTTTATTCACAATAACAGTACAGTATGTCATATAATGGAAGTAAAACTTGATTGGAGATGATTTCATTTTGAGGTTAATGGATAGCTGTGATCATTCATGAATCTCTTCAGTGGTAAAACATAGTATTATACCACACAATAACAGTACGTTTCGTGTGATTGCGGTAAAGACGGATCAATTTTACTGTAAATTGGTGCACAAAGGAAGAATGATCAGAAGTATGATGTGAAGATGGTGTCTGATATCTGATAGTCGGTGGGAAATCAGTGTGATTTAAAGCTCTGGATCACTAAAGAGTCCTCATTCAGTGTCTGACAGGACTGGAAAAGCTTTGAATGAGCCTCAGGAGGGACATTAGCGTCAGGATTTTCCCCCCGGGAACAGAAGAACATCAGAGAGATGAAGTGAATTAATTTAGTTCAATGTGCTGTGAATGAACGTCCATCTGAATATCATCATTACGGACTCCTCTTTACAGTCAGGTTGTGACGTTCGTCTTTATCCAAGAAGACGCGTATTTGTTTACTCGCTTGAAACTGGCTTTTAAAGGACAGATTGATATCTAGCAGTGAAAAGCTTTCAGAAGTGCAGGAAAATGTTGAGCAGTGAAGTCTGATTGTCAGAGATGTGGAGAAGGAAAACGCTCTCTCCGTTCTCTACATCCAGGCGTCTAGACAAAGCCTGTTTTATGATAATCCACAAATATCCCTGCCAAAGCCGGAACGCCGGCCCCATTTTCTAAAAGCACTCGGAAATACATCAGTTTACTCTGCTGTGCTTTTGCTGCGACTGAATGTCTAATCTTCAGCAAACAGTCTCCGTCGGGCTGTCGCTCAGGAAGGCGGTCGCTCTGGATCTCCAGGTACAATTTAAAGTCCTGACACAAAAACAAAGGCACAGAGTTAGCGGTGAAATCGCAGTCTCAGCGCTCTCGTGGCTTTTGAGGGAGCTGCGCTCGCGGTCCTGTTGTTTCGCATTGAGGTGAACGCAGGAAGCCGAAGCCAGAAAAGCTAGCGGAGCACAATGCGCTTTAGTTTACCGGCTCCGGCTTATAGGTGCCGAGACCCGAACGGCCCAGCGGAGCTTTCAGACGTTTCCGAGGGTCCTTTCACCGCGCCAGCGCTTTGGAAACGTGCTGACTTATCTCGTGACCCAGGTGAACTCTCCTTTGAGCTGAAAAATAGAAATGTAGAGAAAATTCCAGCGTGGGCTGAAACGGCACACAAAGCATTCTCGCCTTTGCAAGAAGTTTCCGGGGACGATGGTGTTTGTGCCGGCGCCGCACGACCCCCTCCTTCCGTTTTAAATTAGCGCAGATACCATTCATCACAGAAATGGAACAACAGATAATGACGAGTTATTTATTATCATAATTAAAGACGGAGTGAATGTGCTTAGACGTTATTGATCTGGCCTGCTGAAAATTCCCCTGTCAGTAATTAATGGAGTGGAGGCAACTTGTAATTGTACAGTATGGCTTAAAAAAAAGAAAAAACATCGCAGTGTCCGCAAAGAAGATTGATGAAGTTGGCTGTGGAAGCGTAACGCTGTGCAGAGATGTTTAAACACTGATAGATCGTGTGTGATGGCAGAGGAGTGCATGCGCAGATATCGATCGACGCTTCATTAGCTTCTTCTCCGACAGCACCTGCTCTCGCTTTATTTATGTATTTCTTTCATGGATGAATTTGTTTCATGAACTCTGGAATTAGAGCCATGTCAAGCCTGTCACGTTTCTTCTTTATTTGATATTTTATGCTCTTTGAAATGTTGCTCGAGCGATTAAACAGACTTGTGATTGACACAAGTCGCTATCAGGTGGCGCTATCAGAAGTAAATAAAGTAAATGTTTTTGCTGAAAATGTTTAGAAAGTTTGCATGAAGCTAAACAGCTCTTTTTAACGTTAGTTTTGTCATAGTGTCAAATTCTGTTCCTAGGTGGCGCCAGACGTAACGTTATTATTTAATAATTAGGGTGAAATAATTGTGCCACGTTTTCCGCGTTGACATTTGCTCCGTTTTCGCTTCATAAAATGTATGAACGTATTGTGAAACGAAATCCTGTTTGTCATGTGATCTTCAGACGGAGGTGAACGTTTGAAGTTTGAGCGAGGAGGTGCTAATGGTTTGGTGGGGGAGTGAAGAGCTCTTATCTGATGGCTTTGATGCTCTGCATATTGGAGTCATTTTCTGCTAGATGAAGCGGCCTCCTCCGGGTCGCCCTTAATTTAGCTAATGATGCTCTTGAGAGGAGAACCACTCCACGCCGCTGTGTAATTATGTCCAAATGCAGCGTTGCAGGGCAAAGTGCGAATGGGTGAAGGGCACGGTGCTGAACAAACTGTGACCGTAAACGTTTAACTGCGACATTAGAAGGAATAGCGCTGCTTTTACTGGAAATCTGCAAATATTATATAGCACATATTTGACTCTTCAAAAGCTACCAGATTCAGCACACAGGAAAGTGAGCGTGTATGACTTTACTGTAAGAGAAGAGGGACATACACATCAGTCACAATACTGCAGTAATATTTCACAAAATTAAAGATGCTGTCAAACATTTCAGATCTGAACAGTTCAAACCATAAATATGATAATATTATATTATATATACACACAAGCAGACTGTACACATCTATTTGGTGAAGTTGCAATGCAATCCAAACAATCACATTTAGTCAATTGAACATCGGCAGACGCCCTGTTGAGTTTGTAAAGAGCCGTTTATAACCCCACCCACACAACTTCAGTCTGGAGCTCAGCTGATTTATCCTGAAACACATCAACTGTGTTTAACACTGACTTACATAACCTCAACACAACACACACTCGCAGACACACAATGTGAATAATGTGTAAGCCGTTCAGGTGTGAAGGAGATCTCACTAAATAAACCCATAACATGTCAGCGAAAGATTCAGTGATGTGTGGATTGATGTTTCTCTGTGATCTCCTGCATGTCTTTATATCTCTGTCCACACATCTGCATTGAAAATCAATTCCAGCAGATCAATCCTGAGCCATTGACTGAAATGAACTTTGTGTTTCTGGAGAATGAAAGATTACTCTGGATTTATAATCTCTCTGTGAACCTCATCATCTACAGTACCAGATTCATCCTTCATACTGTATATATATATTAGAAGATATAATGTTATTGGACGCTCTTAATACAGCTTAAAGCGTTCTGGTTTATATATTCACTCTTACTGGAATAAGATGAAAGTCTTTCTCTCTTCATCCTACACAAACCCACTCCTCATAGACACACACAGACACACACATACACACACACAAACACATACACGTACAGCGAGTGTGTCAGTGTTTGAGTTATTACCCATGATTCCTCGGTCACAGGCCTTTAACACGGCTGTGATTTGAGTAACAGCTGTAGTGTTAAGAGAAGTGAATGAATCTGATGAAGGTCAGATGTTGTCTCATTCATCTCAGCAATGTTGCCCTCAACACAAACTCGTAACTAAGCTAAACTTTTAGGACAGAGACACATCAGGAATCTCTCTCTCAATCCCTCCATGACTTCTTCACTGGGATGCAAATCAGATTTATATTTTTTATACATGGCTTGAAATACTTCCAGTCTTGTTGAATAATGTAAGTGGATGTGATAACCGTCGGTGTCATGTGTGAAGTTCAGACTGGATTGGCTGTTGGAGATGTTAATCAGTTTGACAGCGCAGATGATCAATAAGTGTTTACAGTCAAGGGCTTCTGTACCATCACGGCCATCAGGAAACACATTCACATTTACTCTATACATACATGAAGAAATAATGATGATCTGTCAGCGCTCACGACTACACGGCTGTCATGTGTTTATATAGCACAGCTGACGTATGGATCACATGTGTTGCCGTTCAGACAAAACCTGTTTGCTAAAACCAGAACACATTCTTTGCATTATTATATAGTTTATAATTTAGTCAGTAAGAGATTAAAGGGATCGTTCAATGCCGTCCTAATTTTCTCATCCTCATGTTGTTTAAGTCTCTATGAATAATTTTTTTTCTGATGAACACAAAAGAAGATATTTTGATAAATGATGGTAAGCACACAGCAGAATGTTACCATCTTCTTTTGTGTTTATCAAAATAAAAAAACTCATACCGGTTTATAACAATATGAGGATGAGAAAATGAAGGCAGGATTTTCATCTCTTTAACTCAGGTAGTCATAGCGCAGCTCCCGAGAAACATGCAGAAATGTGCCGACAGTTCTAGACGCTGATGAAATCTGTGCTGGTGTTTCTGCCAACGGCCCGAGGTTGTCAATCCTGAACGGGTCAAATGTCTGACTCGCCAGAGGAATGATGGATGAAAACTCTGAGTATCTGTATGAAGATTATACTGCGGCTGCAACGCGCTGATAAACACGCCGGTGGCCAGATTAGCTGCCTGTCATTTACGATGCGGCCGAATGTAAAAGATAACCTTTATTATCACCGAACAAGTGTCACATGAAGAAGAAGAAGAAAAGTGAAGGAAACAGCAGACGAGTTGTACTGCAGCTGAGCTCTCACACATTTTACTTTACAACAAAAACACAATTATCCACAACAACACAAGACAGAAACCAGAAAGACAGAGAGAGGATCATGTAAAAAAAACTAAAGCACAGAGAAAAAGAAAGGCAAACACAAACTGTTATATCATTTTATTACACGGCTCTCTGGAATGCTTGATTCTGATTGGTCAGTTGAGACATTTGCAGGTTCGTTCTTTTCAAATAATAACCGCTCCAAAGTAATAACGCATAGGCGGTACTACTTGTACGAGTAAAATCGCTCCGCGCCAATAAAGATTACTGTCTGTTTGGCGCCATCTTGTGACAAACACTCGACAACCACGACAAGACACAGAGAGCTTACTGAGACTGAACTTGACAAAATAGAGCATGACAGCTACGAAGCCAACACACAAAAAAATACAGAATGGGCATTAAAACTTCTCAAAGACTGGCTAAAAGAGAAAAAATGGAGACAGACAAGTATGAAGCAGAGGATCTTAATAAGGTATTACGATCATTTTATGCATCTGTGCAAAGTTTCAAGAAATAACAAAAAATCACGGCTATAATACACTCGTATCATAATGAAAAACTACCCAAAAAAAAACAATACAAATTTTTATCTGAATAACAAAATCCGAGATGACCAGACATGGATTTATGGATTTTTTATGAATTATTTATAAAGTATCATCTTTGATTCTGGGAGCCTAAGACTGCAGTTTACACGTGAGTTTATTAAATTTCACTTAAATGTGTGATATGAATAAATAGTTTAATATCCTCTATTGAAATGAGTGGAGGTTTGGACCCGGAAACAGTTTTCCATGTGACATCACTTAACAACCAGATAGAAGATACAGTTTTCCTTAAAGCAGGTCTTAAAACCCATTTCGCTCACATATGCTCTTGAAATTTTATTAAAGCGATCTCAAAATATTTTTTGGAGCATTTGTGTGAGTGCAAAAGATTGTTGTGGTGCCTCCTGTTTCATTTCTTTATGACACGTTTGCATATACTGTGAAATAATTAACAAACCAATGAAACTTTACACAGATGATTCAGTTTTATGCTGTTTTCAGTTCATATTCAGAGCTGCTGTCAGAGTTCACGCTGAATTCATTGTTTCATTTCATTTGACAACCCATCAAAATAAAAGTCTATTAAACGTAATAAAGTTGACAAAAAAATATTATTATTGTATAGTAAAAACTACTTTTTAAATAATAAAAATAAGGATTTTAAATTATATAAATAATATAATCACCATTTAAAAGATTTGTGTTTGTTTTTATTTAAACAAAGTTTTGTTATGCAGCAAAAAATAAAAATGCAATGTTTTGATGAAAATGTATTTCTTTTGTTTTGATTATTTTAGAAAAAAGAATTCATTACATTTTATGAGTTCAGTTTATTAAATATGCTGTTTAATAAGTGAAATGTAATTTACCGTTAAATAAAACAGAACAAAAGGGATTTGGGAAAATAAAATTGAATTTAAAATAAAAATGTAAAATAACACTAAATGGTTTTTATAGGGCCACCATGAATCTGCTCATAAATTTTTGCTGGTGCTCCTAACTACCTACTAAAAAGTGGATTTCAAGCCTTGTCCTAAAGTATAATTTATTATGAAGATATGAAGTCTGTATATCATAACCTAAGCCTGTTGGTCTAGTTGAACGTAATTATAATTTTTTTGTAATTTCATTGGATATTTAGTTTCTGATATATTCTGAAGTCTTACATTCTAACTTCTGAAATAAATATAAAAGCAACAAATATTTTTACTGGAAAACAATAAATGAAAAAAGACACAACATGCATTTTTTGTGTGTTTGTGTAAACGTTATGGTAAATAGGGTCATTATTGCAATATTGTCAGTACAGATGGATTTGTTTCACTGTGTGTGTGTATCAGCAATGATATAATGATGAATTTATGTTCAATACATCATCACATCAATAAAGAGTTAAAAATGCCCGACTTTAAAGCACGATTATTGATTTACAGTCATTGAGTTTCTCTCTGTGATCAGAAAGCTCTGGTATTGTATGGGTCCTTCATTAGAAACAGTAGATCATCAGTTGTGTTTCTGCTCAATAACATCTCTTCTATTAAAGCTTCTTCCTCCTTTATCTGCTGCTTTCAGAGCAAGTAAATCCCAGATCAATATACCATAAGCCCATCTCCGGGGAATCCAGGACGAATCCACAGACATCGAGTCCCGTCACAGTCCAGGAGAGAAAACGCTCCTTTGCCCTTTTGTGGCAGCCTGAAAAAACCAAAGCAAACTTATCTAGAAAGAAGCCAAGCAAACACAAACCCACCCTAACCGGATCCGGCCCGCCGCCCGACACAAAAGCGCCAAAGGAAGCGGAAAATGCGGCAGGGATAGCCGTCATACTTGAAGGGTTTCCCGCTATTTGTCTCCGTTGGTAATCGGGATTTTTCGGTGGGAGGGATGACCGCGGCACAAAGCATCTTTACGCCGGCTGACCTGTGACAGCGCCTCTAAGGAGATTGGGACCGCTCGAAACGACCAACAAATATATCTTATTATGACCCTGGGGGATTTTCCACAGAGAATAACTTCATCCGGCGTCTGTAGAAGCAAAGCTCAATTTAATATGTGTGTTAAGAGAAGGAAGCGACGACGGCCATCGACTCTGAACCCAAAGTCGTTAACCGTCCGCGGGTCCCTTAAAGTGATAGTAACACTGCAAACGCTTAAAGCAAGAAAAAACAAACACAATCTCGCTCGCAGCGTTTCTGCAGATAAACGTGAGCATCAATTACACTGCGGCGCGCTCGTGTGTTTGTGTGTATTAGCGCAGAATCGACCTCCTCTGGCTTCTCTCATCGTCAGTTAAACAAACCCTGCTAACTTCAGCGGGTAAACAGTAACTAATCACAATTGAATGTTAGCTCGGTCCACAGAGACTCAATTAGCTTTATTTAATTAGCGCGTCCTCCCAAGGAGAGTGTTAGTCCTTTTTTCCTCTGCTGTAATGAGATGAATATGTTATCCACTGCACACCGCGCTGCGTTACACTTATCACAGACCGTATAGTGCGATACCAGAGTCCTTTATACCGTGAATATATATTACCATATCCTCAGGGGATGCAGTTATCACTACGTAAGATAAAGGATGGCTACAGATCAGACAGGCCTCGCGTGAGATGGGATCGTTGGATTGGGTTTGTGCTTGATGACCTGAACATCATTAATGTGGGTAAATGGTCACCGGGGGGGTTCTGTTCACAGGACGACTGCGTCATTATCCTGCACCCGCTGACAAGAGAAATATACTGTACTCCAGCGTATAATCAGACCTCAGGTGAATGCTTTTGCCCTTCATCTTAAAGTCTTTTGCCCCTCTGCGTGTTAAATACCATTCTAGATATTATGAAAATAAATGATGTCATGCGCGTTTCTAACTTTTAACTTTCCCACTCGTATTCTCTTCTTAAATCTCTTTCTGACTCTGTGTCCTCTGTCGAGTTATTTCACTTCAGCAAGATCAAATCATTTCTGCTTTCAGGTGTTTCTGTCAATTATTACGCTCATGTTGAGAGCAGAAATGAAATAATGAACAGCGGTTATGTGCTGACCGTCGAGGAGCATCGATGCTTCTGTGCTGATGTTAAATCACATAATGCTGAAAGCTTTCTATGAAGTCAAGGGGATAGAAGATACAATGTGTACTGTAGAAAAAACATTGTTTGTCTATCTCTATATTGTGTGTGCGCGTGTGTGTTTTTGAATCTGTTGAAGGTTATCCCTTTGGATTTTGTTAAGATGTCACATATAGTGAAATAATTTAATGTTTTGAAACCTCTGAATGGCATCACGTGACACAATGATTTCTTCTTTAAATGAAGGCTCATATTTCACCTTAAAATCAAAAGAAAGAACAAACAGAATTTTAATTTGTAATTTAATACATGTTGTTTGATGGTAATTACAGTCCACTTCACAGTTGTCTTTATGATCCTGTTTACACTTGGCATTAACATGCGTTTTCGTCGATCGGATCACAAGTGGACGACGTTAATGCCAGGTGTAAACGGTGTTCAAAACGTTTTGAACGCGTCCACTTTCGACCACTTTCAACCACATTTAGAGGTAGTCGAAACCACTTTCGATCGGATCGCTTTGGAGTTGCGGAACGCAATGTGGTTGAATGCGTTCGAACTGCCACATGCGACCGCCTTCTCTCCGCCCATTTATCTAATCTGAGGTATTAAACACTAATTTTACGTCTTTTTTGACTTCTGCCGTGAACATACGGTGAACAGCGCTATTTTTAGCCTTTCATTGATAAAACTACTGCGGGGTGTTCTCCGTAGTTTCGTTTTGAAAGCGTGAAAGTTGCGCGATCCTATTTCATCAATTGCGCCGAAAATTCAGAGAAAGCTCCAACAAATAAACGTACAAAACACTGTGCAGCATGTATACTTGCTAAACAAGCAGCGGGCTCCGACATAATATAAGTTTGCGTCCATATAAACTCATAATTACTCCCGCTCGCGTTTGAATGACAGCAGAGAGACTCGCCCACCGTCTCACAGACCACCCCCTCACAGTATTCAGGACAGATGCGGTCGAAAGTGGACAAAAGAGACGGATTTAAATACCAGGTGTAAACGCAATGTGTCTCTCTCGTCCACTTGTGATCCGATCGATGAAAACACATCTTAATACCAAGTGTAAACAGCCCCTTTGATGGTTGAAAGTAAAGAAATACATTAATTTAATACATTCAAGTAAATAAAAGTTTTAAGAAATATTGCATTGTTTTTTCACGAAATAGATTTTTTTTTTTTAAGATTCACAAAATGACATTTTCAGTGCATTGAATACTTCAAAATAAGTATCATCTGAAAAAAAAAATCATCTGAGCGCACAAGTACATATTTAGGGCCAGATTTACTTAAAGGGGCAAATAAGCATAAGAGCGCAATTCTACAAAAGGACTGATGTGAGTGTTAATATCTGCGTGTTATTTACTAAAAAGGCACGAATTAAATAACACAAACACAACAGCTGATTTCCATAATGATCAAGACAATCTACTAAGAGCAGCACAAATCAGTTCAGGGTCCCGAATAAGCCGAGCTGATGAGGTGCTGGTGATCTAACGCCTGATGAGCTTGAGTTCAGCACCGCAGACATTTTTTTTTCAATTCAATTTTATTTATATAGCGCTTTTCACAATTGGTAATTGTTTCAAAGCAGCTTTACATTAATAGAAGCAGTGAAAAGCACAGAAAAACAACAGATAGCACAACATAAAACACGATAGCATAAGCAGCTAAATTTGCTGCGGCTATGAATCAACATTATAAGCGTGCGTATTACTAATGTAACGTATAGAAGAGGGTGCTACTGTAAGTTAAGCCCAAGAAGGCTGCCTCCCTGGGTTGAAAAACCCCCTATGAGGAAAAAAAATCACAGCTAATAAAGCCATAGGACACTGAAAAGAACTGGAGGACAAAAAGACAAGAAAGGTTTGAAACACATGTTATTGTGACTCCTCTTTTATTTCCTCCAGCAAATAATAAATAACATGGCTTGGCAAACAATATTTTTGAATAATATGTTCCTCTGGTGTTACAAATAAACTGTCACGTGTTAAAAAATCCTCTGCCTGGTACCACACGCTCTCTGATCTCTGACAAGTCTTCTATCAGCAACAATTGCAGTCATTTCAAGCACAAAATGTTTTAAGTCATGCTTTTTTCAGCGTTAAATAATGGTGCTAATACCAGTAATATAACACGTGCAAACCTTAGTAAATCTAAAAAATTATGGTTTGTCCAGCCCACGCTGTTAGTAAATCTGCATCTGCAAAGTCTTTTCCTAAAAATATCCTGAGGAAAGACCTTCATGTGAGAGAAAATAGCAAAGGACAAACATATTGGGCTGAATTTAGAGGGTTTTCATCACTTGAGCGAAACAGCCGAGACCAAAGATCGATTTCTCTCAGCAGAACAAACTTATAATCTCACAGGCACATTTTGATTTCTAACAATGCAGGAGTGTGAAAGGCATCGATTTCCCCGCCGGATGATTGTCATGTTAGATAATTATTAGCTGCATTGCCTCGCTTTCACTAAAACTCACCACCACAGGCCATATTACTAAGAGTTGGACTCAAATGTTGACCTTGCCATTGCTTTAAAGACTCACAAATACACAATTAGAGTTGTGCTGAGCTTTGAATAAATGTCTTGACTTTTTCATTAAAGAGGAATCTCCTGTGTGGATAAAAATAATTCATCAAATAGCAGATCAGGTGCGCGTCCAGTCAAACCAAATCTAATGAAATTAAGCAGTATCACAATTTATATCTTGTTACGTACATTCTTACTAAACTGATCCATTATATTAAAAATATCTGGTGCTCTGTCTATCCCTGTATGTTTACTAACTTCATGCTGAATGTTTGTAGTACGTTTAACCAGACAATATCTACACACCACAGATGAGCTAAAATTAGACATCCACAGCTGAAGGTCGCAGGAGGATTTGCAGAAAGAATAACATCACGTTCTTACAGGATCTACAAAGCAATCTTTATCTTTTAAATGTCATCCTTGGTGAAAAGTATCATTTGAAAATGGTTTTGTGTAGAAGATGATTGAATGAGATGTTCAGTTTGAGATGGATGAATTAGCATAAATGAAGCACATGTTGACATCTTCACATTGAATGTAATGATATCAGAGACAATGAGAAGCGTTTCATTGCTATAATCACAGGCTTTAGTCACTGTTGTTTAGACAGAGTTATTATTCACTGTCTGTCAGACATTCATTCCAATCCTTGAAACACGGCCCAAAAAATGTCAAAATATGATCTTAAAATGTGTGAAATAATCTCCCTGTAAAGCTACTGTAGTTTAACCTCTGTGTCAGTAAAATTATGTTTTATACACTAGAATCTACCCATTGTCAATCATTTACAAAGCAGAAAAGTGGTTTTTAAATGTTAATGTGCTGAAGATGACAAAGAAAAAAAGCATAATATGGTCTGAAGATGATCAAATGTAAATTAAGATAAAGATGAATTCTGTAGAAAAGTAATAAACATAAAAGATGGGAATGCAGTCTTTTTTATTCCTATCTATAGCATAATAATATTATCTTTATATAATCTATAGCAGTTTATTGTAACATGTTGTTATTATTATGGGTTATCAGTACAGTTGTGATTACGCCCTGTCTGATGATCCTCTACCTACAGTAAATCAATGATAAAACTGGCACATGATCTTGTTTTTGTTTCTTTGCTGTGTTCAAGACACCTGAATCCAATCTCCACCATTTTTAGTGCTGGGCAATTATTAAATGCATACAAAATTAAAGTGATTTTTTTGCATAAAATATGAGTGTGTGCTGTGTGTAATTATTATTTATATATAAATACACACACATTCATGAATGTATTTAAGAAACATTTACATGTGTGTATATATATATATATGTATTTATATTTTCATATATTCTGTATTATTTATAAATAAAAAACTGATATATAAATTAAATATTTCTGAAATGAATATATATATATATATATATGTATATGTATGTGTGTGTGGTTAATTATACATAATTAACACACACATATATTGTGCAAAAAATCACTTTTATTTTGTATGCGATTAATCGTGATTAATCTTTTCCCAGCACTAATCATTTTTCATTTATTTGCTGTCATTATCAAGAGAAAATGCACCCAAAAGTCTAGAGCTGCCCAACAATAAGTCACAACAAATCATTTGCAGAATAAGTTTTTGTTTACGTAATGAACGTGTGTGTATTGTGTATAATAATTATGTATATATAAACACACACAGACAAATGTATAGTTTTAAGAAGAAAATCTATATGTATATAAACATAAATTATATGTACTGCTAATATAAACATATTTTCTTAAATATTACTTAAATATATACATGCGTGCGTGTGTGTGTGTGTTTTATGGATTCGGGCAAATATTCTGAGCTCTCCCCTTGGACAGCACGCCAAACATCTCATTCCCTATTGATTGAATGTTAATGCGAATTAGTGAAAGCGCACCTGGGCACGGTACGGAGCGATCACACTAGTCAAAAGAACCAAGCTTTTGGGGGCAAACGGTCCCAGCACGGTTTGTTTTGGATAGTGTGAGTACGCTTTAAGATGCAAGTTTAAAATGTCACGCACAGAAGCCGAAAAAGCTTTTCTCCAACTTTGCAAGGTTTGAAGAGCAATAAGATTCCTCCGTGATTTGATTGGCATATGTGTTTGTGTTTCAGAGGATCAGCTGCCTGCAGGTTTTCCCACCATAGACATGGGTCCTCAGTTAAAGGTGGTGGAGCGGACTCGCACCGCCACCATGCTGTGCGCAGCCAGCGGTAATCCCGATCCTGACATCTCCTGGTTCAAAGACTTCCTCCCCGTCAACACCAGTAACAACAACGGACGAATCAAACAGCTGCGATCAGGTAATGTGGTTTTCATCACGAGCTCTAGCCCAACCAGAACCAGAGCGACGCCAAGCGAGTTCTTTCTGTCCTTCTTCTGTTTAAGTTCATCTTCTTTCTCATGGAGCTCTTTTGGTTTTCCTGTAGGAAACGACATCGTCCTCTACGTTCCCTCTGTGTGTGCGTGACGTGACGTGTCTTGTGCTCCTGTCTGTTTAATTTATTACCCATGATTCACTGCTCTTACTGCATTTTTGAGCGGCTTTAATTGGGCTTTACTTTGGTTTCCATTCGAACACCTTTGGTAGCAGCAGAACCATGAATAATAAATCGATGAATGTGGTTTTTCTTTTCCTCCTTTAAGATGAAGATTTGGCTCGTTCGGTGCTAGCAAAAGAATCATCAAAGTCGTTTTGCTGCATTTGTTTATTGGCGCAGATAGCGAGCGCTGCACACAGCGTATGAACCAAAACTAAACTGAACCCTGGTGACGTCAGTCCCCGTGTGTCTTACTTCTGTTTTGTGTTTGCCACTGAACACGTTGGTGATTCTTTTCCGACGAATGGTGCGGCGCAGTAAAGTTTGAGATGTTGTCGCCTCTCTGCTTCGCTTCTCTCTGCTTGTTGTTTCTCTCGTCATCGAAGCCTAGCTTTTTATAACATGTAAGCCACGTTCAGTTGAATAGCGTTGATATGTTTCAGGCTAGTTGTCGATGGTAGATAATCCCCGATCCGATCTGTCTTCCCAGAGCTCTTCCCCCGTCCTGTTTTGATTTCTCTATGATTTTCTAATTTCTCTCTTGTGACGTATGTACGCAACTGATTCTCCTGTGCAATAGAGTCATTTAAGTGTGTGACCAAAAGAACCGTACAGGAATATATAATGATATTTTCTATGCTGTTTCTCTTCTCTCCGTTTTGTAATTCTCCAGAGTCCTTTGGTAAGTTTGTAGTACTAAACAGCACACATGTCTCCCACTAATGTTTCTCAAACTACTGTTAAAATGCATGGCATGCATTTTACTAACAGTGTCGATAAAGCGGCACACAGCACACACTAGTTTAACCACAGGGGCGCCCGGCAGAAAAGGTCCCGGGCGCCCAAAAACCCGCCCACCCCCCCCACTCACAACACTGACATCACAGAGATCATTCCCTCACAGTAGATCTCCCTTGTGCTATTTTGTATCCACTGTTAAAGTTGCTGTGTGACCTTCTGAAGTGACCAATGCCTTTTCCACTAGAGGAAGTCTTTCCTGTGATTATATATTGATTGATATTCAGTATCTATACAGTACACTACACACACACACACACACACACAGTGTAAGAAAGCAAAGAAAAGCTAATTTGATTCTTCTTCCAAAGCGGCCAGCCTCTCTTCTCGTACTAACGATTCTTCTTTCTTAATCTTATTTGCATTCATATAATCCACCCAGGTGGTACACCGATCAGAGGTAAGAGTGCTCAACTCAAGTTCACAGAATGAACAAATGAATTCATTCTTGCTGTCCTTTCATCTGTCTCCTGTCATTCACCAGCATCTCCTCCTCCCTTCTCTCTCTCTCTTTCTCTCTTTCACTTCGTGTCCGTTCTGTTCCCTTCATTCATCCATCCATACATTCATCTTTTGCCTAAACGCTTTTTCTTTACTTTGATTTTCTTGCTTTCAGTTATAAAAAAAAATATCGTTTTTTGCGATATGCTTACTGCAGCCCAAAGAAGCATATCCTATGCGTGTGGTTTTTTTTCTATTTCATTTTCTTTTTGGCCATAGCAAACCATGTGTCCCTTTTTTCGTCCAACTTAAACAGCCAAACATTTTTCCCCCCTTAGCTGTTCTTGTTCGGCACGCACATGAGCCCAGACGTCGGAGACCGAAGACTCTCTGCCGCCATTTTTCCCCCCAAAAAAACATCTTTCTATCTTTACAAACTTCTTTATTTTTTTTAAACTCTTCATCTGCTTTCCTCTTCCTGTTACCTTCTCAAAACCAACTCAAAAAAAAGCCCAACAACTACTTTTTTGATAAAGTTTCTACGGTGCTTTTTTCCTTCTTCCACCTATTTTTCCTTCTTGCTTCTTCTTGGGTTGAAGGCTGTTTTTGACGTTTTTATTTTGTCATTCTTCAGGGTTGGGGAAAAGCTAAGCGTGAGTCTGGCAGAGGCGACCGAGACGGCCGTTTTGTGTGTCAAACGTTTTTGTCAAGCAAGCCGCGGCCGGGGTTCGATGCTTTGTAAAAAAACAAAAAAAAAAACAAACGAAATCAACTTTTTCCCCTGGGTCATGTGACACCACACTGCTGATCCCATTGGTGGATTTTTATGGGTGTCATCATTAGCTTTACTGAAGCTATGGCAGTGATTGGGTTTTTCTTGTCGGCAAAAGCCGTTTTGAATTTTGAGCTCTAATACAAATGCATTTTATTTTTCAGCTAAGGGTTGTCGAAAGGTTGTAAGTTGTGCTGACACACATTTCTTCTTCTTTGAAAGAATTGCATGTGATAGAGGGTTATGCACTGGTAACGCTCATTCTCCCAACAGATTTTTTTTTGATGATTCAAGCAGCATAGACCTTTTTTCTGAAAAGCTTTTTGAAACGTGCTGCGATTTTTCCTTTTTTTTAAACGCTTGAAGTCGTTGGCCATTTTACTGATCTGGATGATTTGGAATGAATTTCTGACCAAGTTTATTACCCAAATTTCTTTTGACTTGTTCTCTTCCCCCCTTTTATGCTGCTTTCGTATACTGTAAACCTTTTTTTCTTTGAGTCATATGCTGCACTATTGCAGTTTTCACTCATTGTCATAATGAACAGTCCTGTGAGATGTGTAATAATAATATTGCAGGGCTGCCTCCTAGATCTTTCAATTAATAATCCATCATCATTATTATGATTATTATTAATATAAGTAGTACGATTGAAATCACCCTTACGATTAAGTGCCTTTAGAGAAACCCTGCAACATGTATTTTGTACTGTTTGTTTCCTCACCATTAATGTGCTTGTACAATGTCAAAGAGACGATTAACCATGTGAAGTTTTTTCCAGCCGTTTAACCCTGGTAAATGTCTACTGCGGTGTTATTCTGCACGGTGCCAGGCGTTTTTCGGGCCGGATACAACACGGAATTACTCCGTTCCTGACCGAATCATAATATGCATTTATAATGGCGAATCCAGCGTGAAATCCATCTTTAGTGCTGAAATTGCTTTCCCGTGATGCATCGGGCCCGGAGAATGAGACACCGCATTAGACATTTGAAGGGGAAACGTTTCCAGCTTCCAGGAGCTTAGCTTGCATAAACTATTAAAGTCCATATGAACCTGTCTCACTGTGGACCATGCCCGCAAACGTGCTAAACTTCAGCATAGTCAGTATGTTTAACCTCACCGTATGGGGATGTAAAGTTAGGAAAGTCTAGCGTGTGATTAAGGAAAGGCTTTTGGTTTTATAAGAACGATGCTGAGATTTCTTTTGCGTCTTTTGTCCTGCTGTACAGGAGCGCTGCAGATCGAATCCAGCGAGGAATCGGATCAAGGGAAGTACGAATGTGTCGCGACCAACAACGACGGCACGCGTTACTCTGCACCTGCTAACCTGTATGTCAGAGGTAGGAACGAGCTGACCGTGGTAAACGCTGAAGAAATATAAACAATAAATGCTATAAATCTAAGGTTATGTTGGGTATTTGCTCCCTGCTTGTTTCATGTTTAACTTGATTGAATCTTTTATTGATTTCTTGAATGCTTGCTGTGTGTATTTGACTGACCCTACAGCTAACACGAATGATAGATTGACTTTCACCAGAAACATTGATTTTACCATGTTTTATACAGTATTTGACTCATTGATTTGACACTAATATAAATCCCTATGTATTTTCAATTCAATTCTTGCAATTTGTTAAACAACATTTTTCGATGCAAAATATAAACACAAAATCAATCATGTAGATTTCTGGGTGATGCTTCAGTTAAGGGAAACTTTTATAAAAACATCAGTAAAACACTTTCTAGGGTTAAAGGCTTTGTTGGTAACTCTTGGGTTTTTTGATGTTTTCTGATGAATGTATTGTAAGAGATGATTTTTAATATAATATTTCATGTTTGCATTATGCAGTTTTACAGAAAAAATACAGTAGCGTTTAAAAACTGCTGTCAAAAGCATCAATATTGTGAAAATAGAAAGTGACAGAGACACACACAAACTGATCTGAGGGCAGCTTTATTAGGTGACATTACTAAATCCATTATAATTTTTACATTAGATGTATAACAAAAGTCAAAACGTCACACATCCACTGGAATAGAAAGTATAGCATACACTGAAAAAAACTAAATAGAATTAATTTCATTTTATTTTGAAAGTTCTTGCACAAATATTTTTCAAGTAAATTTTACACATATGGAAATTAAATAAATCTATTTGACTAAATTAAGTAAAATTACACTGTAAAATATGTGATGTTGATAAAAGTACTTTTAAATTTGATATGATTTAATTATATAAATTACCTTTTATCTTTACATATTTATAAATATATACCACATTATGATGAACAGGAGACTGATCTCAGTGCTGACATTAGCACAGTTATTAACACACATCATGATTTTCATCGTGTCACCTACACAAGTTAATCTTAAAGTTAAATGAACATTAAACACTAACAAGTCTTTCTTTTAGTTAAAACACATAAAATAGTGTTTGATTTCAGATTTTACTCTCTAAATACAGTCCCATGCAAAGCATTCTGGGAACTACAAGTCCACTGTCTATTTAGTTATGTCTACTAAAATCATTCATGTAGTTTCAACACAAGTTAATTCCCTTTTAACAAATTTAAATGCATTATATGTGATCAAATTAAGTTAAATGAACTCAAACGTGTGTTCGGTTCCAATTATATTTGTCTGTTGTTTTAACTCAGTTTTTGAAATACAGTTTACTCTTTTTATTTCGTTAAATCTACTAAGGCACATAGCATACATTTTTTACAGTGTAGTGTGAAGATTTTAAGTCTTTAAAGCGGGGCTATTCATTTCTGCTCCTCCTAAATTCAGCACCTGAAGAAGCTGATCAATGTTTACAGGACTGGATAGTATCCCTGACTGAAGAATCACCCATATGAATAAAATGTGTTTGAGTGTATTTATAATCATTTAAGCAGCTTAAAGTCAACATGAAACAATATTTACGACCATTAGACTTTATATTTTTGAATATTCAACAAGGTGGTTAAAAGCAGAAAATGAAATGTTTGTAAAAGATGATCCTGTAATCACAGTTTACTACACAGTAAGATCACAAGGGTCGGGTTCATGTTGACTTTAAACATCTTATATATTTTGCACAGTCAGTTACTCAAGTAAAATAAGTTTCATTTCTTTTTAGAGGCGATCACTTAAAATACAAGACCCCAGTCATGTGCTTTACATGAAAACAACTAAAGGTTGATCAGTGTAAACACATTCACCGTATGGGAAAGCAACACTACCTAACCACATAATGATTGGTAATGGCATGTAAAGCTCATAACTGGACCTGTCTCATATAGTTTAATTGTTATGGCAGTAAAATCTAGCGTGCTTTTCTTTTTCTAGACATTGAGTCTCTAGCAGAAATTCTCTGGCCTGTTTTACTCTCTCTGTGTTTCCCTTGTTTTTTCTCCTCGTTTCATTTTGTTTCCGCATCAATTCCCTCACCTCCCTCAGAGCTGCGAGAAGGTTGGTGTGTTTTTTCTTCATAACCATCTTTAAATTTAGACAAATGCGTTAGAAAGGCTAGTGACGATACCCGAGAGTACCCATCCAGATCAATGTAGCTGCATTTGCGTGTCTATGGTTCCCTATGTTTTATGTTTTGGACGTCAAGAGTTTTATGATCATGAACCCTTTGTCGTGTCCTGAACGAATGACCCTGTTCTTCTCTACTGCTTGACCAAAGAATGGTGCATGTCAGTCCCGTTGTGCCTCGCTTGTTGGGGGCTTGCATGGAAGATCGATCTTGTCAGAGTCGTCGTCGTCGTCGTCACCCAGATGTCAGCGTTACTGCTTCGTTACTTCGTCCCACGGCGTGTCGAAACCTACTTTAAAGCTCCGGCGCGCTGACCTTCGCTCATCCGTGGAGAAAGGTTTGCGTGGCTCGGATGAGACCGTGAGATCAGACATTTTCTCCAACATCTCTTTCCACTTAATGAACTGCTAATAAAGGAAGATTGAAGCGTGTAGTGCATCGTTCTCCAGACTCGACCAATGTAAAATTTTCAGATGAAAAGGAAAACATCATGTCTGCTGCAACCGCGTTTCAATTGAACATTAATTGCGATAGGATTGAAAATCTGTTCTCGATAATTAGACTTTTCATCTCCGGAGAGACGCGACATCTCCAGTCGAATGCACACCATCAGTCGCTCGCTCTTTCTGGTACCTCTTCATCACATAAGTTTCCTCCCATTGATATTTGAGTCACTTTGGTGAATAAGCTGCAGTTTCGCTTAACTAAACTCTTGATCGTCAACATAAAATCTGCTCCACTTGGCAGCCATTCTTGCCAAATAGTCACTTATTTTAGATGTGACTGACCACGCGACATATAAACAACCAATCGCACTTCACCATTTTACGAGACATTAATATAAACACTTTATTTATTTGCTGCTAACTTACTGCACGTTGTAGTAGTCGGGTAACGCAACTTTGTTGGACTCTGGCAACGCCAGCCAATCAGAGCTTCTGAAAACTCTTAGCGTGTGTTATACATTAGACGTGCTGTCTAAAGGTAAGACGATGGAAGCAGTAACTCTGACATCACATTAGTTATTTTGGACGGTGACCCCCCCCCCCAACTGTCCCAAAAGTCCTCTGACATGCTTTTAGACTGGCACACAGTATTTCCCCCTCTCTCTCTCTCTCTCTTTCTGTCTGTCTCTGTTTCTTGGCAACTCCTGCTTTTAATAGCTCTGTTGATTTCCTGTAATCTGATAATCTGACTCTCGTCTCGTCTTCTGTCCTCTGTGATTCTCAAACACGGTTTCCCTGTGGAACGAGCGATGTGCTTGTTTGCATGGCACAGTTTCAGGAATGCCCCCTCACCCTCCATTTGCACTGAGGATTTCACTTGTATTCATTTGTTTTCATTTTGAATCAGTTTCACGTTTCTTCATTGTCATAATGTTTTTACTCACAGTTACGCCACCGTTTCTGTCGCACCGTATGTCTACTGTTTGAATGGCAGGTGCAGACGGTCACTACCCGTGTGGTATTGTTAGTTTAACGGCGGTCCTCTGGCTGGCCGTCGGCCGGTGTGTGATGATGTGATGATGTGATGATCCTCCACATTCCTTCACATCAACTGGAAGAGAACGCAGCATCGTAGTTGTACAAGCAGTCAACTCCCGCATGCTGTGTCCCTCCAGTTTCCTCGTGTCTTGACACGTCTGTCACACGTGGATCACCTGTGCATGGCGTCTGTGCGAATGTCCGGGTCTGCAGTGACTCCACTACGAGTGAAACCACCCCCTGTCTACTAGTGCTGTCAAACCATTAATCGCATACAAAATAAACGTTAAATTTGTATAATATATATATATTACTCATATATACACAAACTTTTACTTTGTATGCAATTAATCAGGATTAATCGTTTGAGCACTTATGTAAATCTGTAAAGAATAAATCCATCAGGTGTTTGTGTGCTCTTTCTATGTCAGTTACTCGCTGTCGTTGTTCAATATTTCTGAATGTTCCCTCTCGCTGTGTCTCTATGGGATGTTACCACTGTTTGTGTTCTTTTACAGTGAGGCGGGTTCCGCCCCGGTTCTCCATTCCCCCGACGGACAATGAAATCATGCCCGGGGGAAGCGTGAACATTACCTGCGTGGCCGTCGGGTCACCCATGCCTTACGTCAAATGGATGCTGGGCTCAGAAGATTTGACCCCCGAGGATGACATGCCCATCGGGCGAAACGTGCTGGAACTCACCGATGTCCGGCAGTCGGCCAACTACACGTGTGTTGCCATGTCAACGCTGGGCGTTATAGAGGCTGTCGCACAAATCACAGTCAAAGGTGAGATCTGACAGATAACAACACCATGTTTAACATAACTGAGCTCTTATATCACCACTGCCCAAACCTTCCGACTCCACCAGCTTTCCATGAAGAGAGTACAAAACAAACTCTTAATATATGCCAAAAGAACAATATATATATATTACAGGATTTTGTATGAGGTTTTGCAGCAGTTACCAAATTTTGGGACCGTTTCCAAGATTATATTTTAAATGCAATTGTTTAGGGTAAGTTTGTTATTGACTAAAAATAAGTGAAATCAAAATTACAGTGCATTTAGTAAGTATAAAATCATAATTACAATTATTTTGGTAAAAAAATCATAATCCTGATTATTTGGATTAAAAATCATAATCCTGATTATTTGGGTAAAAATCATAAACCTGATTATTTTGGTAAATATCATAATCCTGGTTATTTTGGGTAAGAATCATAATCATGATTGTTTGTATAAAAATTATAATTACGGTAATTTTAATATTAGTATTTTTATTTATTTAAAAAAAAACGTAATCACTATTATTATTATTATTATTATTATTTAATCATAATCACAATTATTATTTATGTATTTATTTGTTTGTTTATTTATTTATTTTAAAAACCATGATCGCCTATTATTATGGGTAAGAATAAAAATCCTGGTTATTTGGCTAAAAATCATAGTCACTTTTTTGTTGTTGTTGTTTTAAAATCATAATCACGGTTATTTGGGTGGAAATCATAATCACGGTTATTTTGGGTAGTAAAATTCATGGTCATGATTATTTTGGGTAGTAAAAAATCTAAATCATTATTATTATTATCATAATCACAGTTATTTTGATTAAAAAAACATAATCACGGTTATTGGGTTAAGAATCATAATCCCGATTATTTGAGTAAAATTCATAATCCCGATTATTTGGATAAAAAATCATAATCCCGATTATTTGGATTAAAAATCATAATCCCGATTATTTGGATAAAAAATCATAATCCCGATTATTTGGATTAAAAATCATAATCCCGATTATTTGGATTAAAAAATCAATCCCGATTATTTGGATTAAAATCATAAACCTGATTATTTGGTTAAAAATCATAATCCCGATTATTTGGATAAAAAATCATAATCCAGATTATTTGGATTAAAAATCATAATCCCGATTATTTGGATAAAAAATCATAATCCCGATTATTTGGATTAAAAATCATAATCCCGATTATTTGGATAAAAAAATCATAATCCCGATTATTTGGATTAAAATCATAAACCTGATTATTTGGTTAAAAATCATAATCCCGATTATTTGGATTAAAATCATAAACCTGATTATTTGGGTAAAAATAATAATCCCGATTATTTCGGTAAATATCATAATCCTGGTTATTTTAGGTAAGAATCATAATACCAATTATTTGGGTAAAAATCATAATCGTGATTATTTGTATAAAAATTATAATCACGGTTATTTAAATATTAGTATTTTTATTTATTTATGTATTTTTTTTTGTGTGAAAATCATAATCATGATTATTATTATTATTTTAATCATTATCACGATTATTATTTATTTGATTATTTATTTATTTATTTTAAAAACCATGATCGCTATTATTTTGGGTAAGAATAAAAATCCTGGTTATTTGGGTAAAAATCATAAACCTGATTATTTTGGTAAATATCATAATCCTGGTTATTTTGGGTAAGAATCATAATACTGATTTTTCGGGTAAAAATCATAATCATGATTATTTGTATAAAAATTATAATCATAGTTATTTTAATATTAGTATTTTTATTTATTTATTTATTTTTGAAAAATCGTAATCACTATTATTATTATTATTATTATTATTATTATTATTATTATTTAAATAATCACGATTATTATTATTTATTTATTTATTTTAAAAACCATGATCGCCTATTATTATGGGTAAGAATAAAAATCCTGGTTATTTGGCTAAAAATCATAGTCACTTTTTTGTTGTTGTTTATTTAAAATCATAATCGCAGTTATTTGAGTGAAAATCATAATCACGGTTATTTTGGGTAGTAAAATTCATGGTCATGATTATTTTGGGTAGTAAAAAATCATAATCACGGTTATTGGGTTAAGAATCATAATCCCGATTATTTGAGTAAAATTCATAATCCCAATTATTTGGGTAAAAATCATAGTTCTAATTATTCCTGAAATTATATAATTATAAGTAATATATATTTACTAAAATACAAAAAACTTAATTAATGGGATTGTGCAATAGTTAATAATGTGAGTTTGTAAATGGAAACTGATTCCTACTGTTGGCATTTAAACAGGCCGGCACACTTACAGCTGTTTCACAACACACACATGCACACTACACACACATGCACACTACACACAGACACACGCACACAACACACGCACACACTACACACACAAGGTCTTTGTCTGTAGCAGACATAACAAAATCACATTAGTCATAATATGCCCCAAGAGACAGCATGTAAAGACTAAACATTATCTGTCCCATCAGCCAACTCACCTAATGCGCTCTGAATTAAAGCAATAAATTACAGCCCGCAGAATATTGAAGACGTGCGAGTAAAGCCGAGCGTCTCGCTTACCTCGGGGAAACTGTGTTTTTCTGCTTATCGCCGAGCTGTCGTCTGAACTCTTTTGCTGTACTACATTAGCAGCAAACAGCACTATAACACGGATCTTATGTTCATGTTTTTAAGCCGTCACTTTAACCTTCGGCTGCTATCCCAGAGGAACATCGAGCACATGGCCCATGAATGCTAATGATAAAGCCCAATGACTTCACTTAGTACAGCGAAAAAGACAGCAAAGGCATCGCTATAAAGCTGAAATAAAATAAATCCAGAGCAAAGTTGTTACTTTCACGCTGTTTTAGTGATTCATTCATAGCGTGTTGACTTTAGTGATTAAATTGAAGTTGATTGAGTTACCTAAGGGTGTCATTTTACTACAAAAAAATATACTGCAAAAATATTGATTGTTTCTTAAACTGATATCAGTCGAACAAACTCACACTGTTAGTCAATCCAGGGCTGGCTGGGCTGCACAAATGAAACTACATGTTTGTATTTCAACATCAAACTAATGAAACACGTGACACATTTAATCATTAAAATTGACCGATCCTTATGTCTTTATCATTTGTCCAGCTTTACCGAAGCCACCAGGTGTTCCCCAGGTAACAGAGCGGACGGCAACAAGCATCACGCTCACATGGGATTCTGGGAATCCCGAACCTGTTTCCTATTATATCATCCAGCACAAGACCAAACACTCAGAGGACTCTTATAAAGAAATCGACGGCGTCGCTACCACTCGATACAGCGTCGGGGGGCTGAGCCCTTACTCCGACTATGAATTCAGAGTGGTCGCAGTAAACAACATCGGACGCGGACCTCCGAGCGAAGCCATCGAGGCTAAAACGGCGGAGCAGGCGCCGAGCACGGCCCCGCGGCAAGTCCGAGGACGAATGTTGAGCGCTACCACCGCCATCATCCACTGGGATGAACCCGAGGAGGCCAATGGACAGATCACAGGCTACAGGGTTTACTTCACCACCGATCCCAGCCAACACGTCAACCAATGGGAGAAACAGATCGTTAGGACTTCCAACTTCCTCACCATTCCAGGCCTAACGCCCAATAAGACTTACTACATCAAAGTCCTGGCCTTTACCTCTGTAGGAGACGGACCTCTCTCATCTGATTTACAGATCATTGCCAAAACTGGAGGTAGGTGTAGTTTTTCACACCTCAGGGTTAATGCACCCCCCCCCCAAAAAAAAGTACCCATCTTTCTAGATTTTCTCTGTATTTGTAACCCTGACTGTGAAATCCAGGTTAAAGTCTCATATCCAATGATGAGATTAAGAGCATCACAGTTTGATTTCACATGATCTTACTCAGTCAATAATAAAGGTGCAGTGTGTAGATTTTAGCGGCATAGAGAAGCTATGGTAGCCGTCAAAGGACAACAATGTCATCGTCTGAAACAACGTAGTGACAAACGCACTCTGTAGAGCAGTTTGTCAGTTTAGGGCTTCTGTAGAAACATAATGGCACAAAATGGCGGCTTCCATGTAAGGGGACCCGCTGTATGTAGATAAAAACGTCACATTCTAAGGTAATAAAAACAATACTGTTCATTATGTAAGGTCTTTATACACCACTGAAAACACAGTTATCTATGAGGCTGTTTACACTTGGCATTAACATGCGTTTTCGTCGATCGGATCACAAGTGGACGACGTTAATGCCAGGTGTAAACGGTGTTCAAAACGTTTTGAACGCGTCCACTTTCGACCACTTTCAACCACATCCAAAGGTAGTCGAAACCACTTTCGATCGGATCGCTTTGGAGTTGCGGAACGCATATGTGGTTGAATGTGTTCGAACAGCCACACGCGACCGCCTTCTCTCCGCCCATTTATCTAATCTGAGGTATTAAACACAAGTTTTACATCTTTTATTTACTTCTGGCATGAACATACGGTGAACAGCGCTATTTTTAGCCTTTCATTGATAAAACTACTGCGGGTGTTCTCCGTAGTTTCGTTTTGAAAGCGTGAAAGTTGCGCGATCCTATTTCATCAATTGCGCTGAAAATTCAGAGAAAGCTCCAACATATAAACGTACAAAACTCTGTGCAGCATGCATACTTGCTAAACAAGCAGCGGACTCCGACGTAATATTAGTTTGCGTCCATATAAACTCATAATTACTCCCGCTCGCGTCTGAAGACAGCAGAGAGACTCGCCCACCGTCTCACGGACCGTCCCCTCACAGTATTCAGGACAGAAGCGGTCGAAAGTGGACAAAAGAGACGGATTTAAATACCAGGTGTAAACGTAATGTGTCTCTCTCGTCCACTTGTGATCTGATCGATGAAAACACATCTTAATACCAAGTGTAAACAGCCCCTATATTGTATTGCATTGCTGTCAAAAGATCCTTCTAAAATTTACACACTGCACCTTTAAAGATATCAAGAAGATATTTTCAAAGGTTTATGTAGAAAACATTAAATGACTAAAGAAATTACTTCAAAAGGACATAAAAGCTTTTAAAAATTTAATTTTTAGGTGCACTTTCCCTAATTCTCTAACTCTTTCAAGATTCAAAGCGTTCACTGTCATGTACCCAGTAAGGAAACAGGTTTCCCTGAGCAATGAAATTCTTACTTTGCCGTCCACAGAGAATGCCAGGACTGTACATACCTACACAAACTTACACGGATACATACACATATACAATGTATGAACATATAGGACAAGAAAAAAAAAATATATATATATATAAATAAACGTAAACTATGTTCTTATGTAAGTATAGGAAATGTAGAGTTTGAAATATGGACTATATACAAGATGTCCAAATGTACAATATAAACGATTTAACAGTTTGAGGTATTGAGAAACAGTAGTGCAGTAATAAGTATGGAGTAGGATCCAATATGTGCAAATATAATATGGCAATGATAACAATACAACAGTAACCTAGGTATTTATAGCAGCAATAACATTAATAGATGTGCAAAGACTGACATGGAGTGCAATATAATGTGATACTAATGGTAGTGCAAATAACTATAACAATGGCAGCAATAATATTAACTTATGAGCAAAAAATTGTGGTGTTAGCAGCAACATAGTTACAGTGTTCAAATGATGTGGACAGTAGGACTGACTGTCCGCTGAAATGGGTGGCTGTTTAAGAGTCTGATAGCTATGGGGAAAAAGGAGTTCTTCAGTCTCCGTCCTGAGGGTAGGGGCGTGAACAGTCCGTGTTGGGGGTGGGTGGGGTCTCTAACAATGGATGCAGCTCTTCTTTGGACTCTACGATGGTAAAAATGTCCTCGCCATTGATGAGTTATCTCGTTAATTAAGAGAAAACGCTTCCCTGCCAATGACGAGTTTTTACGGCAATCCATATTTCCACTATTATCCACTAGGAGATGCTCTTACTCAACATATAAATCACTGAAGCATCCACTGATCCAAAAACAGTAAAAGCTCTTGTCTATGTTTTAAATATCGCTACAGTCCTTGCAATTATTTCAACTTTTTGCTCAAAATGTGTCATTTTTGAAGAAACTTACCAATATATGAGTGGTGATGAAAAGATGACACATCAAGATAGAATGAAACATTTTGTTTTTGTTTGTTATTTCATTTGATATAATGTATGTTTATATATTTAAAGAAGAACATTTTCTGGAAGGCATTCAACTTTTGTGAATCATAAAAAACGCTGGCGCTGGATGGCAACTTTTTTTTTTAAAACAGAGATTTAAGATGCTGTACTTGTTTGCAATTTCTCAATTTTTTTATGAGAACAATCTGTGATAAATTGAGTTTTTTCTGGATATGAATCTTCTTCGTTATAGTTCCCTCTCAGCCGACGGACTTTAAAGGTGAAGCCAAATCGGAGACGAGCATCCTTCTGTCGTGGAATCCCCCAACCCAGAGCGGTCAGGACAATCAGATCATCGGATACGAGCTGCTCTATAAGACCGGAGATGACAAAGAAGAGGTCAGAATGAAATCACTCAAAACATCATGCGTGTCACTGTACAGTGGTTTATACGACGGGGATTTTCTGTTTCTTTTCAGAAGCGCGTCAGCTTTGAACCCACCACCACATATTTATTGAAGGATCTCAGGCCTTTCACCACCTACAGCTTTCAGCTGGCCGCTCGCAGCAAACACGGCGTCGGCGCGTACACCAACGAGATCTCGGCCGAAACTCCTCAGACACGTAGGTCGTCTTTCTTTACTCTCGCTCATCCTCCATTTCTCATCGGCCTGAACGGGTTTGAGAGGTGGAGGATTTCAGCTCAATGCAAGTCATACGAGACGGTCCATCCGTAGGAAATCTAGTCAAATGATAAGCTTGAATGTGTTTGTTAGCTTTATGAAAGGCTTCACGCTTGTTTTTGGAGACAAGAAATTCTGAAAGTTTTCCAAAGTATTTCACTTGCAGCTTTGTTTAAAGCTCAGATGTAATGATATACAGCCAGACTTGCATTTCCAAAAGACCTCATACTTGTTTTTATTCATTGGGAGGATGCTTTTATCTAAAGCGACTTACAGTGGATTTATTCGGTCGATAGGGTGCGGTGCAACCCGTGACCCCGGCTGTTGTTAGTGTGTCACGCTCCATCAGTTGAGCTGAAGGAATTTAATGCATAATTAATGCTGGCAAGCTTGACTGTGTTTGCTGATTGTAGTTTATGTTGTGGATGTAAATAAGTCTGAGGTCTTTAGGGTTGTGCACTATGGTATAGCACAGGTAAGTACCTCTGAGGGTTGTTTTTGCATGAGTCACGAGTCTCCAAACATCAGTCACGATCTCTTGGACCGACCAGGCTTTTACCTCAAACCAACAGGCCTCGGAAAGGTTGGTGAGCAACGCTTTTACTGTTTTTACAGAGCTGACACATCAACCTTTAATGTTTTGGATTGATGGTAACTGCTTGGAGGAACTTAAAGATGAGATATGTTTGATCATGGATGAGAAAAAACGTTTATGTGATTTCTCAAGATGTACTCGTATGTTTAGTTCTTTAGGAAAAGTTTAGGGAAAATTTAGAATTTCAAAGGTAGGTCGTGTATCTTTAGGTTTTGTTGTACTACACACCCGTCTCTCGCCAGTTTGTTTTTACCTCCTTTATGAGTTTTGCCCTGTTGTATTTTTCCGTTTTAAATTTCATTTAAATCATTTCATCATTTTTTGCACTCCCTATGCTTCATCCTCATTTGATGTCGTTTTATGTTTCTTTTTTGTTTGTTTGTTTGTTTTTGTTTGTCCATCACCATCATCTTCACCTCGACCACAAAAAAACAAAAAAATCCTCTAACCCTCCTCCAACGACACGCTGTGAACCGATCCAATCCCACAATCGTGTGACCAGAGCCCTCAGCTCCGCCTCAGGAAGTCAAGTGTTTTAGTCCCAGCTCCACCAGTATCCTGGTAAGTTGGAAGCCGCCTCCAGTGGAGCTCCAGAACGGACTTATTATCAGATACGCCGTCCAGTACTCGGCCACCGAAGGAGACGATACCGCGTTACGTCAAATCACAGATATACCGCCGGAAACCTTCCAGTATCTGTTGGAAAACTTGGAGAAATGGGCGGAATATCGCGTGACCGTGAGCGCCCACACCGAAGCGGGGGAAAGCCCTGAGAGTTTACCGCAGCTAATCCGTACAGAGGAGGACGGTATGTTTTACCCACACTTTTACTAATGTCTTAACATCATAACACTGCTAACTCTACTAATCCGGACCCATTTCAACAATTTTGGGGAGATTTTTCCTCATCCAGACTTGAACAATGACATGGCATATTCTTCTGATGACCTTACGCTTTCAACAATCCCAAACGTCTTCTTGTTTTTTTCCCTCCATTTTCCTGTTAAGATAAAACATGAAATAGGTTTTTTAATGGAGTAAAACTCATTTCCATACACGAACAAAGACGGCCGAATCGACTGTGAATCTTCAAAAATGGGGCTTTTTTTCTCTGCGACGTCCCATGAAAATGACATTTGTTTTTCTTTTTGTCTTTTTATCACTCTATCATAGCCAAGCTCCTTTAGAGTGCTTCAAATTCCTCTGAAACGCTCTGCTTGGCTTATTTTTGTGCTCGTTTTTACCGATTATATTTTTATTTCATATCTTTAATCCACTATGCCCATTTTTCAGAATAAAATGAGGTCAACTGAACGACCTGTTTTTGGGGATTGTTTTTGTTTTTTATTCTTCTTCTTTTTTTTTTTTTTTGACTTTCCACTGTTGAGATATTAGTGTTGTCAGCACCTGTTAACAACATTTACCCATTTTGTAGATTTTCTCCACCTCGCCATTTTGTTTTGGAAGAGGTGACCGTCGGCCTCAGTGAGCTTGACCATCTTGTCTTCTATCCCATAATTCTCTCAGTGCCCAGCGGCCCTCCTCGTAAAGTCGAGGTGGAGGCTGTCAACTCTTCGTCTGTTAAAGTGTTGTGGCGTTCGCCGGTGCCCAGCAGACAGCACGGACAGATTCGTGGGTATCAGGTGCACTACGTCAGGATGGTTAACGGTGAACCCGTCGGACACCCGGCCATCAAGGACATCCTGATAGATGATGCTCAGGTAGGAAGACCCCTCAATACAGATCTGGTCAGGTCATCATTGATGTGTGATTGCTTATATGAACCGGTCATCGGGTAGTTCACACTGGTTATTGTCTTTCAGAAACAAGTTCATAACATGGCTAAGACGAGAGAGAGAATTGTTTGCTGTATGAGATAAACTAAAACAAATTATTGAAGACACTTCAGAAATGTAGATATGTCATGTTAAAATATTTCAGAAATATTCAGTCATAAAGACAACATCAGCTCTTAAATTATTTAGTGTTATTTGTGTAGTAAAATGTGAAAGAAGTAAAAGTGTGAACATAAGATATTGAGTTTAAATGATTTTAAAAGTGCACATAGATTATGTTTAAACAACACAATGTATTTGATAACTGAAATGGCCAATGACATAATTATTATGTATTATTATTATTTATTAGTTATCAATATATTATGAATATTAGTAAGTCTTATTGACCAGCGAGTAGCTGTTATAGCTTATAATCTACACAGATCATCATGAATCCTGTAAGCATATTTCTAACACATGAGAAACTAACACTGGATTTACAGCAGAGATGTTTGTGATTATATAAACTGTACAGTTCTATTAAAACTGAATGATGTTTTTAAGAAATGTTTAATATGAATGTTTAGCTCAACATTTCCATTGATTAGTCATATTTAAAGGTGCTGTAGAATGTAAAACTATATTTATGTAGGCATATATGAATAATAACATAGTAATGACATCATGACAATTAATTATACCTCAAAATCTGTATCTTCATCTGATCCAGACTCAAACATAAGATCTGTTTACACACACACACAGAGCTACTGATGGAGAAACAGCCAATCAGAGCAGAGCTCAACATTATTATTCATGACTCTTTCAAATAAGATAATAACAGACCATTTCATTATAAAGACAAATCCTAGGGTTGTCAATGGACATGAAAAACTGACTCTGGGTCATTTTTGCTCTTAATAAAGACACAAACCTCGTGTGTAGATATCAGAGAATAATTTAACAGATTATTACAATGCATTCTTTGGCACCTTTAAATGAAGGCTATACATTTGCTGAATGTTTATGGTCATTTGTCAGATGTTTGTGTTTTGTTTCTCCTCTGTTGGTCTCTTGATGGTGTCTGCGTGGACTTCAGTGGGAATATGATGATTCTGCTGAACACGTGAGTCGCTTCTCTGAACTAAAGTATTTGAATTGATTTTGCCTTCATTCAGTTGATCTCACTGTATGCGACATCATTTGCTCTCATGAATATATACATGTCCTTCACTTTTGCTTATAGATGTTTAATGTTGTGTCAGATTTGATATTGTTTTGTCCTTACCAGCAGAAGAAGATGAGTATAAACTCAGTCATTTCAAAACCAGCAAATATGAGGAGGATCATTTTTATTTTCAAGCATAAAAACTAAATGTTTTCCCCTGTTTGCACATTAATAATAAAAAATTATGCAGTTATCTGAAAAAGATTTATTGGTGAAACTGTGTGAAGGTTTGATTTATTTTTTAAGAGTACTTATAATTTGACATAATATGTTGAGTTGTGTTGTTTTTTATTTTAAAGCCCTTGTGCTTTTGTCTATTTTCCAGGAATTGCTTCTTACTGACCTTCATGCAGAGAGCACGTATTCGGTGACCGTCGCCGCTTTTACGACCAAAGGCGACGGAGCGCGCAGCAAACCCAAGCTGGTCACCACCACCGGAGCCGGTAGGTTTCAGAGTCATTTGTCCCTGTGTTCCCGTGTAGCCGCTGTGGCCTGGACTTTTAGCCCGGAGCCAGTAACGGTGAATGGCTGTAATTGCCCTCGCAGTGACGACGACCATTGTAATTCCAGTCACCTACGGCTCTGACTTTGAAATGCTTGCAGGGGTTAAAGAAATAATGGAGAAATCTGTCAGGAAAATGACAAAATAGATGTTTTTTTTTTTTGTTCAGAAGAAAAGAATCTGGATGATCACTGAAATGCTTTATAAGTACAGGCGCTTTCTGGTGTACCTCTAATTGTGGCGTTATTCAGCTCGCTGAAAAGCTTTTCATTTTGCTTTTATTCTTGAGTGTCTGGCTGTGAAAGGCAAACGCTATCACTGCTGATTTCTGTTTGATATTGTGTCATTGGAAACTGTCAAACTTGTAGCATTTCTTACTGAGAAATGAAGAAAATAGATGTAGAGCTTCAATATTGGGAGAAACTGTTAAAGTTTGTTAGATCAGTTCTTCTTTATGAAGGAGGATTATGGCCAAGCCAAAATAAAAACATATCGGGAATAAAGTCATCATAATGCAATATTTAATTTCAAATAGATTAAATTGCAGGAATTAAGTTGTAATATTTCAAGAATAAAGTCATATTTTTACATGAATGTGTTTAGAGGTTTGTGAAGCAGATCTGCGAAGCAGACATCAAATTACATACAACAAACTATATCAGGGAGATGCACTCAGAATATAAATGCAACATGAAAGAAAATGCCTAAAACACAAAATTCAGGAAACATTTTATTTATCAAATATTCTTTGTACTTATTGCATTCATAAAAATATGAACATAAAATATAACGACTTTATTCCCAAAACCTCACGACTTTTTATTTTTGTAGCGTTGCCTTAACTCTCAAAAAATTACAACTTTGTTATTGTTATATTGACTTTATTCCCATTTTATTGACTTTACTCTTCAAATATTATGACTTTATTATAGTTAAATTGACTTTATTCTCTTAATATATTGTCTTTCTTTTATTCAACAGTTTTTAAGGACTTACAAAATTGTATCATGTTCCTATTTGTAACAATAGAAAAAAAGCACAACAACAACAACAGAAACAAAAAAAAAACAACAACAAAAAAAGAAGAAACACCAGAGGGGAATTATAAAAGGTTAAACATTGAAAGCAATTTTTGACCTTTGAACGATTTTTTGTTTTTTATGTCCAACAAAGACAAAACGTAAGAATTAAAATTGCCCAGAAATACTGATAAGAGGGGCTTCTTTCCAAGGAATTTGCATTTGTGGATATAAAATTTGCCAAATAAAATAAAAAGATTTATAATATACTCAATACAATGTTTTGAATTGTGATAAAAGTCATGGAAGTAAAAAAGCAGGCTTTAATTGCTTTAAATGTATGGCTATCCAATATCATCAACAAATAATTAACAAGTATGTAAGAAAAGGTTTGTACTCTAAAAATACTTTATTTGTAACAAACAGGAGATAAAGAATTTACAAACTGCTCTCCGCATGTTTCAGCACTTGGACAGCGTTAGGTTTTTTTAACCATTATTTAAAAATGTTTCTCATCTCCCCATATCCACAGAGTCATCATATACAATAAATCCGTGAGGTAGCATTTAAAAAAAACATCTCATAATCTGTCCTCATTTATGTCCAAGAGACTCAATAATAATCTTTTACAATCAATCCTTTAATCTTTCATATTTAAAAGCATCTTTATGCTGTTGCGCATCCATGTATGTGATAAGCAAACCCGCGTTGTCGTCCCGTTTATAGGTGCATATTACTAATGCGCTCTTTAAATAACAAAAAACATATTGCGCCATTGACTTTAGACTTTAGGGCAGGTTTTTGTTGGTCAATGGCGTAGTCTATTTTAGTTGCCTCAAAATAGCAATGCGCCAACAATGCGCCTGAACACACCTCGTTTTCAGACCAGAACGCCCATGGGCGCAAAAGGGGGTGCAAATGCATTTGCTATTGAACAACGTGGCGCTAAATGTGAAAATGATCATTGTGCAGTGTGGAAACTAGCAAAAAACACTTGCGTCGAGTAAGATAGAATCCTTACTGAGAACACTATTACAAGGGTAGGTCTATGTAATATTTTAAAGGTGACTTCTTTTATCTTGTTTGACAATATATATATATATATATATATATATATATATATATATATATATATATATATATATATATATATATATATATATTGTGTTTATTCTTGAAATGTTATGACTTTATTTTCATTATATTGACGTTATTCTTGAATTATTATGACTTTATTCTAGTTATATTAACTTAATTATCAAAATATTTTGACTTTGTTTTCGTTATAGTGACTTTATTCTCGTTATATTACTTTTTTCTCTAAATAATACGCATTTGTTCTCATTATATTGAGTTTATTCTCTTTATTGACTTTATTCTTGAAATATTATGTTGCATGAAACAAAATATAGCTATGTGCATTAATAGATGTGGTGCAATTGTCTTTCGTTTTAGACCAAGTGTAGTAAATTTGCAATGAGAAGCTTAAAGGTTTTGATTTACTTTTTGCCCCTTTTGCCTAAAGTCCGAGTCAATGGCATCAGGGTTAATTTAAGATTGGTTAAGCATGTTTGTTAAATGAATTGCCCAGCATTAACGTCTCTCTTTCATTTTTAGTTCCCGAAAAGCCTCGTCTCATGGTCAGTCCGACAAACATGGGCACCGCTCTGCTGCAGTGGCACCCTCCTCCCAACACCTACGGCCCTCTGCAAGGCTATCGGCTCCGATTCGGCCGCAAAGACGTGGAGCCCCTGACCGTAATTGAGTTCTCCGAGCGCGAGAACCACTACACCACCAAAGAGATCCACAAGGGGGCGACCTACACGTTTCGCCTCTCGGCCCGCAACAAGGTGGGATTCGGAGAGGAAACGGTCAAGGAGATCACAACGCCCGAGGACACGCCTTCTGGCTACCCGCAAGGCATACTTGCTGAAAGTAGCACCACAACTACCATTCAGGTCAGCTGGCAGCCTGTGGCGTTAGCGGAGCGTAACGGAGCCGTTATCAAATACGCCCTTCAGTACAAAGACATCAACAGTCCTCGCAGTCCTTCCGAACTGTTTATCACCGCCCCCGAGTCCGCCGTCGTCCTGGACGGCCTTAAAGCGGACACGACGTACGATATTAAAATGTGTGCCTTCACCAGTAAGGGCCCCGGTCCTTACAGTCCTAGCGTCCAGTTCAGAACACAACCTGTCAACCAAGGTAGGAGGCTCACGACACCCCATCGCCCTCTTCTACGATCAGACAGAGTATGATGGAGGAAATTGAAATGTAGCCAATCTAAGATTAGCCCCTAGTATATTTAAGGTTAAGTGTTTGAGTTAGCATCCTCAAGGAAGCTTAGCAGCGGGACTCGATGACAAGGTAAAGGTAAGATGTGAGCTCTGGGATAGCCTTATTAAGTCGTGAGGTAGAAGGGGCAAAAGTGTCACAGGTAAGGCTGTTATTGACTCAATACACTCTACTGACACTGTTGCCTAATTCATCCGCCCACATTTCTTTTAGCAGTGTTTGCAAAAAATTTTCACGTGAAAGCTGCCATGAAGACTTCAGTGCTGCTTACGTGGGAGATTCCTGAGAACTACAATCCCGCGCAACCGTTTACAGTAAGAGATTCGTTTTTAAATTCACTGCATTTCATTCTAGACAATGTTGAACATCTAGGGTGTGTTCCCAAAACATTATAAAGCTGCCTCCATATCTGCTGCCTTCATAGGCAAAGCATTATTCACATGAAGTACACTTGATAGTTCAACTAGCAGCATATTAAAAGCACATTATGCTAGGCTAAATCAATGATCATCTATTAGGCATGAAAATACAAAACATATTTCTGTTCAGAATAAAGGGTTTTTGAGTATTTCTGGTACAGATTAGATGAATTATGTCTGTTAAGTTCTTCCCCTCTAGTGTTTAAGAAAAAATGAAAGCCATCGCTCAAATTGCATTTTGTTTTTAATTCAGTTTATTTCACATAACAAATGTCATCAGTATAGTGCTTTTTTTAGACATATTGGATTTTTAGCTGGATTGCACTAATGCATTCTGGGATTGTTTACGATGCAATCCTCAGCTTTTTTACCTCTCCGTCACCATTTCTGTTTAAACATTAAATTGCAGGTTCATTACAAACTGTTTGTGTATTTATAAACAACTGACATAATCTGACCCGACAGCTCAACTAATTCATCATTATTATAAGCTTACCCTTGTGAATCATTGTAAGCTAAGAAGTCAGTTTGTTTATGTACTTACTCAATGAATTATGTTTATTTATAACTAAAAAAGTTAAGGATTACAGCTTTTGAAGAAAACATCCTTCAACATTTCAGCTGAAATTTGCAACAACATTTCTGTCCATGATGTCTTAAATGCAGCACAATGCTGTAGTTTTAGAATAAAAGCAACATCAGGTTTGAGGTTTGGATATTTTTTGTAGATCTTGTATGATAATGGCCAAAGTGTGGAAGTGGATGGGAAGCTAACGCAGAAGCTCATCACCAACCTACAACCAGAAACTCAGTACTCCTTTTTGCTCACCAACCGTGGTAACAGCGCTGGAGGTCTACAGCACCGCGTCTCCACCATGACAGCGCCCGACGTACTACGCACCAAACCGTACCTCATTGGCAAAACCGGCTCTGACGGCACGGTCACGGTGGAGTTACCGGCTGTACAGACTACAGAGAAAGTCAAGTAGGTGTCAGAAAGACTACGCTGCATGACCTTACTTGTTGACTAGCACTAACCAGTACTTTCTGCACTGAGATTATTAAAGTAATGATAGTCTTGAGTTTATCATCTATTCAAGTCTAGTCTTGGATATCTCTTTCACATAAAGGGTTAACAACACACCAAACCCAGTAGAGTTGAAGTAAAAGTGAGGCGGTGAAGTTTGTGTTGGCAGGTTATTGATGTGTTTACAGAGGAACTCTCTTTCCGTCAAACATGTCGTTAATCCAGTGTCATCTGAAGTGGATTGGAAAGTCCAGATTGATTGGGGTTAATCTTGATGGATGTCCTAACAGTGTCAATAAAACCTTTGCTGGCAGTTACACCTAACCACCTAACTGTCTCTCTCTCTCTCTCTCTCTTAATTTATTTAAAGGAACATTATTGCCATGATTGTGTTACTTACAATATTACCAAAGCATTATACATAAGACAATAGTAACGTAGATCTCTCTCTGTAGGGGATATTACATTGTGGTGGTTCCTCTGAAGAAACAGCGTCCTGGAAAGTTTATCAAACTCTGGGACAATCCAGATGAGATGAATCTGGAAGAGGTAAGAAGTTACATTTACATTTGTGCATTACAAGGTATAGATTTGATTCGGTATGTTAATGTCAGATGGCCAATCAGTGCATGGCGGAAGATACTTTTGACTTAAATAAAATATCAAATATATAGGGCTGTCAATAGATTCAAATATTTAATTAAGATTAATCGGATGATTTCATGAATTTACTCGCGATTAGTCACAAATTAATCTCACATTTGTATCTGTTCTAAATTGACCTAAATGTAACAAATTTCAAAGCAAAAGCAAAACCAATATGAAAATAGGAAGAGTTTGGTTCCAAAACACAATAAACGCCATTTTTGAAAAAATGAGTTACTGCCAGAATCAGTATTATATCAGGTCAGTATTTAAAAGTAAATTCTTAATTTTACTCAAAATCCAATATCCGCCGTGTTATTCTGTCATCTTTTCTCCCTTTTTTCCCAAAACGCAATAAACGTCACTCCCCCTTTTCCACAGAATGCAATAAATCCGCTCCACAGATTACAGCGCACCATTCACGCAATCTAAACAAACAATGGTGGCGCGTTGAGTACACGGAGTCCTAGTTTTCCTCATCTACTTTGTACTTCGTGATCAACAAAAAAACAAACAAAAACAAAATAATACTTTAATAGCATTGATAAACCTGTGGTGGTTTTGTGTGACGGGAAAGAAACGTAAGTCATCAACATCTAATAATTTACGCGAGAGGCACTCGGGAGACGGCCGCTTGTTCTTCCGACAGCATCTAGCTTCTCTCGTGCTAACACATTGAACCCAGGGGATCTTATGAAAAACTTTCCATAATTTTACTCAAAGTCAACGAGAATCACAGGTGATCGCTGTGAAAAATGTTAAGCGACGACGTCAAGTACAACCGCGCAGCAATGACAGTGTTCCTAATATGACAAATGTGATGAAAAATATGAAAAAATTAATGCACATTTATACATTGATTGAATAGATTTATAGAATTTTGAAAAAAAACGTCATGGATTTATTGCATTTTGTGGAAAAAATAATTAATTTTTATAATAAATCTTTGAAAATCAAGTTATGGATTTGAATTTTTTATGTTTTTATAACCTAAAAATGCTATGTGACAGAAAATAGTGGTTTTCATCTTGTCACTTTCTTGGTATAGAAAACACTTTTTTACCGAAATTTGTCAAAATGGATTTATTGCGTTTTGGAACCAAACTCTTCATATGTTACATATATGTTTTTCTTTTATTGTTTAATTTTGACATTGAGACAGACCGCTTTAAGATAATGTAGGCTAATGCAGGGGTTTAATATAATGATGCACAACAGATATAATTTTTCCACAACCGTTAAGCAAACATTCACTTCAGATATAACAGATTATAGGTCATACCTGCGTGAATTCTTGTTTAAAACAGATATTTTTAAAACTGTAATTTTAAAACTGTCTATTTCAGGGTCACGTACGGTACTCGCGTGTTTGTGTGCATGCGCGTCAGAAAGATCGCTTTTGAGTCTTGTCACTCTTAATAATTATTTTACCATCAACCAAGTCCTGCCATCTATTTTCTGTCATTTCAGCATGCATTAAAAACGAAACCAAAATCTTTCTTTGCTTTAGATTATGGATTTGGGACTGTACACCTCTCAGGAGATAAAGATCATTTTAGATGTTTAATGACCATTTAGAGCATTACATTTGCTAGTCGAGATCTTAATGTTCTTACTTTTATGAAACCCTCCGCCTCATCTAGACAGCGCGGTCACTTGCTGCGTCTCAATTCATCCAGCTGTGGGCTGGACCAAGAGTCAAACAGAAATTGTGTGTTGCGTTAATCGCCCGTTAATAAAATTAGTGGTGTTAAAATGATGTTTGCGTTAATGCGTTTATTAACGCGTTCATTTTGACAGCCCTAAAAATATAGTATGTAAAACATGACTTTAAAAAGTCTTATCGTTGTGTGGAGAACTATGATCGTAAATACAGATGCTTGTGACCGTATGAGATGAGATGGTACTGTGGACAGGACACTTAAGTAATCTGGCTTTGATTGAGATGATTTAAAGTCAGATTTAAAGCCAACGCTGTTTTATTCAAGACTCGCATCAATAAATGAGTCTAAGCTTTACAAACATTATTGATTATGGCGGTAGTCCACACCAGTGCATTCGTCCCAGCGTCCCTACGAGCGGTTCATTGTAGCTGGTGGTCTGAAAGGAAAGCGAGACATTACAGTCGATCACTTCCAGTCATATGCAAATCTGTTGCAGCTAATGGGATTGAGTACAAAAGACGCTGTTATCACCAGAGAGAACTACTATTTTAACCAGAGTAAATATTTGAAAGGCTTGTATGTAAAGCAGTAAGGTGTATGTATTGTCTCCGGAAGGGGCAGGGCCACACAGAGATCTGTTCTCTGATTGGATGACCCAATCTTTCATTGGACACACCCCTCTCCTTGCCAGCTGACCAGTGGTGGTTATTGACCATTCAATGAAATGATCGATGTTTAATCTCTCGAATGTTTGTCCAGCGTGAGCTGATGAAGCAGAGACACAGACATTTTCTAGAATGTTTGTTTTCCAAATGCTTTAGCAAAGAGGAAAAGTCGTTTCCCCTCCAGCGTTCACACCAACACACACTCAATTTATTTCACTGTCAATATTTGAAGTCATCTGTTCAGTGTGACTCAAGGGCAGAAAGACTGAAACACTTTTGACGGCTTCAGCGGGAATGATAGAAACCTTTATCAGAGAACCCGTCTTTCTTACGGCAACACCTGAGGATTAGCACACAGACACACACACACACACACACACAGACACACACAGACACACACACACACACACACACACACACACACACACACACACACACACACACACACAGACACACACAGACACACACAGAGAAAATTTGTTATATAAGGGACTGTGTAAAAGTTCTGATGTATTTTATTTAAAGTCAATCTTGATGATTGTTTCTGCACACATAATAAATGTATTACTAAAATACACTGTAAAACCTAAAAGTTAACTCAACTCAAACCATTTAAGTAAACCGGTTGCATACATCCATTTAAGCTTTAAAAAACATACATTTAAGTACTGTGAACATGAGTCATGTGCATTTTGCACTTATATTTAAGTAGTGTAAACTTAAATATAAGTGCATAACTGCATATGTCTCAATTTGTTTAAGTTCACAGTACTCAAATGTATGTGTTTTAAAACTGCAACCGGTTTACATAAATGGTTTGAGTTGAGTTAACTTTTAGGTTTTACAGTGTACGCCACATAGACTGTGTATTATGTAGTACTCAATACAGTATATTGGAACGTCACGTGACCAAACCGGAAAACTGTGTTGATCACTTCCGGTTTCCAGTATATGCAATCGTAGCTTGTTATTGTTGTAGTATTATTATTTGTGTTATGTTCTTTTTTTATTCTAATATCTGAATGTATGTCAGAAGAAAATGTCTTTGTCAAAAGCTATAAAGTATAAAAAAAGCTAGTACATTTTCTTTCACTTAAGTTTAAGATGTTAACAAGCAGATCATGGGTTATTTTCATCTTTGATAACTACTGAAGGCTTCATGTATAAAAACAGCACCATGTCAGTGTAGATTATACAGAACTGGAAGTTATCGACTATGTTGAACAGGAATGCAGATGTAAGTTGTGTATATATCCTATTGCAGAGTTAAATCAATGAACAGTTTTTAGTTCAGGATTATTTGGGCAGGGTTAAAACAGTGTCTCAACCATCCACCGCACATGGCCCCGCCCCTAACTAACCCAAATAAACTAAAAATATAAAGAAAATTTCTTTTTCTGTTTAGATTATATGCAACAGACCTATACGTTTCTGACTAGCAATGAACTGTAGTGGAATAATTACACTAAACAATGATTGGACAGAAAGGGATAAACAAGGATTTCTGTTGGCTGGTTAACTATTTTTATTGGCTGTGTGTTGTGCTGTGTTTCTCTCACGTAACGCAGCTCAGTGTGTAAGGTCAGAGGTCAAGTCATTAAATGAATGTAAAATACAAGACTAATTTAACCTTGATTAATTTACTTATATGTGTAATAAAACAATCATCTTTTGTGAGTGAAGTACCTAATTTCTCATAGGTGTTTGTGTACAGGCACGTGAACAGCACACAACCTGTAAAATGTAATTAGTATGGAAGTGATTTTAATTCATATTTATTAGCGTTATTATTATCCGTGTTATGACTTATGATATGCGCTATTAGTTCAGTAAATTTAAGCTACACTGTGTGTTTAGAAATTCAATGTCAAATCAATAAGATTACAGGTGAGATATTAATAAAATTATGATTTGTTTTCAAATTCAATTTTAAAGTTAATTATATAATAAAATAATTTTATTAGTTTTGTCTGTTTAGTTAGCTGTGCAATATACTTGTGCAAATGTTGTGTTTTCAAAGCAAGTCATCTCTGCGATTTTTTTTTTTTAAGTTAAAACCCCTTAAAAATTTAATGTGCCCCCTCTGTCATTTCATTCTGCAGCATGGCCTGATGGTTAATATCACATTTAATATCTGACTTTACAGGGACAAACCAGCAGTTTGTTTAGTATTTCATCAAAACACACACACACACACAACACAACACAACACTGTTTTAATATTGACTTTGTTTGTTTTTAAAAAGGGAAAATATTTTTGCATATCATGTAATTTTTTCTGTATCTGCCTAATTTAAATGTATAGGCCAGAGATTAGAAAGAGTTAATTCACAAACATGATAAAATAATGACGTGACTGAAGCTGCTGTATGACACATTAGTTACATTAGTTAATGTCACTTTAAACCAATATGAAGTTAGTGTTAGTGCCTGATGCTAATATTACACATTCTGTTTGTCTGATAAACAAATGAATGAGAGAAATTGATCCAAAGCCAACCAATTCACAGAACTAGGATTGATCTCAATTTCTTATTTTTGTCTTTGTTGTTGGTAGACAGACACGAGTCATTGATCAGATGCATTCATCAGTCAATAGTGAACATTGATTATTAAGAGTATTTATTTACTGGATTTATCAAACATGTGTCATACTTTTCTCTGTTTCAGTTGTTGAGAGAAATCAACCGAACGAGTCTCGCTCTTCGATTCCGCAGGCAGCTGGATCTGAAGCCGTACATCGCTGCATATTTCCACGAACTTCCCACCGAGTTCACACTCGGAGACTCCAAGATGTACGGTGACTTTGAGAACAAGCAGCTGTTAAATGGGCAGGAGTACATCTTCTTTGTGCTGGCTGTGTTAGAGATATCTGATCATGTGAGTTTCATCGTCTTTCAGCTATCTGTTGATTGGTGTTCAGTCAGACAGACTGTAGACATAAACGTACTGAAATCAATCGCTCATGACATGCCTGATTCATGTGCTGTGTTTGTCTATTGTGTTGTTAGCTTAGCAACATGCTAACACTCTGTTATGAGTTTAGTCTGTGTTTATGTGCTGGAGAGAGTTTGTGACTAACCCTAACCCTAGCCATGCATTAAAGGATTTTGATGCACAGCGTAGAGGCGAAGAACCACCAGACGCGTAGCGGAGTTGTTTAGAAGGAGCTGTCTCTCTGTCTGTCCGTGTCTGCCTGCCTTTCTGTCTGTCTATCAGTGCCTGTCTGTCTGAACAATGGTTTTATTTTGGTAAAAGTGTAGTAACCGTGGTTTTACTACAACACAATGCAAAAATGACTTTTTTACTTAGTATTTTTTCTTGTTTTCAGTAGAAATACCAAAAAACTTTTATCAAGATGCATTTTCTTGATGAGCAAAATAACCGGAAAAAAAGAAATAAAATTTGTAGACAAATAAAAATAAACAAACCGAAAAATAAACAATTTAAATGAAGTTCTGCTTAAAACAAGCAAAAACATCTGCCGATGCGGGGTAAGAACATTTTTCTTGTTTAAGTTAAAAAAAAATTCTTACCCCATTGTCAGATTTGTTAGCTTGTTTTAAGCTAAATTCATTTCAATTTTGTATATTTTTTGATATAAAAAGACTTGGGTAATTTTGCTCATAAAAAAATGCATCTTAATTTTAAGAATTTTAAAATATTTGTACTAAAAACAAGACAAAAATACTATGCGTGTGTTCACAGGTGTGTGTGTGTGTGTGCGTGCATGTGTGTGTCTGTCTCTCTCTCTCTCTCTCTCTCTCTCTCAATGGTTTTAATGTTTGTGTGATTCTGGAGTAAATGAGATGCTAATCATTGAATGTAGTTGTAAGTCGCCTGACTAAACACAGACTGATGAAGATTACTTTAATATTGCATTAATCACAGTCATAACAGGATTTTAAAGCTCTTATATGATCATATTAAAATGATTTTCTTTAATTAAGTAGCACTGCACATTAAAGCTGTGTGTTCTCATAGTAAAACATATTTAAATCATATGTAGTAAACAGTTACAGTCCAAGTCTATAAAGAGGTGGACAATGAAATAATAATACTGTGAAAATGTATACGCAAGACTTCAATATATAACAGCATCTGTATATCAGTTTGCATTACAAAGATTTAGATACTTAAACACAAGCTGAGCATTGAAACCCTTCAGATGACTGTAGACTCTATGAGAGATGTGCTCAAATTTCTTCTTTTAATGTTTTTTTTCTGTTTTTCTGTAGACGTTGTATGCAGCAAGTCCTTATTCTGACCCCGTGGTGTTTGCCGACATTGATCCACAGCCCATTATAGATGAAGAAGAAGGCTTGATCTGGATCGTTGGTCCTGTGCTCGCTGTAATCTTCATCATTTGCATCGTCATTGCCATCCTGCTGTACAAAAGGTAGAAACAGTGTAAAAATTAACACATGAGAATTTCATTTTGTATCAAATCTTGTTTTTGTAGAAAAAAAACCTTTAAATACAGAAATGCATAAGTGTTATAAAATGTAAACACTTGACGTCTATGAATGAGAAGTGAATGTGTTTTATCTGTTGATGTGTTTGTCTTTTACTAACACTTTTCTCCATCCTATCGCTTTCACTGGAGCAGTCAACCAGACAGGTAAGAGAGACAGACAGATTTACAGTACTGTATATAGCAGACGTATATCTGTCTGAACCTACTGACACGTGCATTAAACATTATATACACCAGAACGATTCTCATTAAAATGCCACACAAGATCAACATCAAATACTCAACCACCGGTAGCTCTCCTCTCGACTGAACTTCACTTTCATGAAATTGACTCAACTCAAGACTTGAATGCAGTTTTGGTCTGTTTTCAGGAAAAGGGCAGAGTCAGAAGCGAGGAAAGGTAGTTTGCCCAGCGGTAAAGAAATGCCTTGCCATCACCCCACCGACCCCGTGGAGTTACGCCGACTCAACTTCCAGACTCCCGGTGAGATTGCCCTTATCTTCATCATCATCATCAAACAGAGATCACTGACTATAGTTTTAATCACATTATCTCATTAAACACCAACCTCAAGTTTTCATTTTGCCATTTTCTCTTGAAGTATAACATAGATACTAAACTAAACACGACAAATGTGCAACATTTGATCAGAAAGACAAGAAATCCCACAGGACCAAAGTTATTTTAGACTCAGAAACTCCATGCTTTACAGTTTTATTCCAGCTGGACGAGCGCTACAGTCAGTCTGGAGCAGAAGAGCATCAACATACAACATTCACACATAGCACGCATGACCCTTAAAACATCTGTGGGTTACAATATTGTGTATTGTATTAGTAAACAGACACACACGCACTGTCTACACCATCTACACAGACACACACGCACACAGACAGATCCACACACATGCACACGCATACAGATAAATCCACACACATGCACACACACACATAGATGCACACACATGCACACACAGACAGATGCACACACATGCATGCACACACATAGATCCACACACATGCACACACACACATGCACACACAGACAGATGCACACACAGACAGATGCACACACAGACAGATGCACACACATAGATGCACACACAGACAGATGCACACACATGCACGCACACAAAGACATGCACACAGCTATTGAAGTGGTCTGTTGTGTTTGAAGCAGTGGTGTGTGTGTGAAGGAGTATCAGAGGAGCATGTGAATGTTGTGTCTTCTGACCCTATAGTGAAGGAGGTGAAGTGTATACACACACACACACACACCTCCAGAGCAGTCGGCCGTAAACACCTATAGATTTATTTTCTGAGGGGCAAAACGATGGTCGCTCCATTAGTTTCTGCTGCTGGTGGCATGGACTCCAAACACTCAGTCTGTCTGTCAGAAACACCTGGACCACGTCAGGGACCTTGCTGGAAAATAAAACAGCTTCTGCTGCTGACCTTACTGTAGTTGAGTTGTCAGGACATTACATGAGCAGACCATGGAGTTTATTATCAGTATGCATACATACTCATGAAACCTAAGCTTAAAAACACTGCGAGTCAAATGCATAAATGCAAACGAGTCTGAGAGTTCAAAAGTCAAATTGAGCGTATAGATGTGTATTGAAATGAAGTGCAGTTTCGACACGGTTGATTAAAGTGACCTTTAGCGTATGAAAACTGGATTTAAGATTCGCCTTAGACGTTACTTCGACTCGTAGCTTTGTGCACATTTGAAGCAGTTAAGGAATTCTGTACGATTCCCACGCGTGTCGTTCGCAGGCCGTGATGTAAATATGACAGGGTTCGTGCGCTCGCGTCTGTTCAGAGAGCGATTTTCCGTGCACTCAATCCTTTCCGTCCACGCCTCTTTATTAGCAGACTCTCGTCGTCGTTCTTTCACAAACAACCTCTTAGAAAAGCTTTGGCGTCCTCCATTTTCCCTTCAGGCAGCCCAAACACAAGCTCTCGTGGAGTGAAGATCCCTCTCTTCAGTGAGAACGGCCTCTGCATTAGCCCTACTCTCTTCAAACCCTCCATGCCTGTCATGCGGTCACCCCCCCATCTCAATTTTCATCTTGAGGGTGCTTGATGTCGCATCGACGCGTTTCGCCGAATGGCAGTTTCATTGTCACCGTGGCTGGTAATGGGTCTTGAGAGGCGGTGGATGGCAGCTCTCCCCCGCTGCCTCCATTAGCTAATGCCCTCTTCTATCAGGCCGGAGATGAAAGAACTGCGGCGTCGCGTCCGCGCGTACGGCTTCTTTCTGCGGCACGCAGGCTGTTGTTATGCGAACCGCTTATCAGAGAGCAGCTTCTGCTTCTCATCTGTTCAAAAGCGTCCTCTGCAATGCAAACACAGACTTAAAAGCACGCTTTCTCGGTCTCTCCAACACGTGCTCGCGTGTTACGAAATTTGTAGAATTTTAGAGCCTGTGTGATTCAAACCAACAAACAAACGTATAAACGTGCATGACATCTTTTCTGTTGTTTTCTGTGTTTTCGTGCAGTCATCTTCATTTCCGCATGTTATCGTACGTGTTATCCGTTAGCATGTAGCGGTCTGTTTTGCTAATGAACGAATGTAGAGCTAAAGATGTTTACAAACTCTCCACATTTCAGACTTTGGGCCAGATTTACTAATCGGGCGAATAAGTGTTAAAAAAGGCAGATGGGAGTGGTAATATCTTTGTGTTATTTACTAAAAAGGCACAAATTCAAGGGTGCAAACTTGTCACCTTTCAGCAAAATTCAACGTTTTGGATCCAAAATAGGTCATTCTTGTGATTTGTCTAGAGTTTCTGAAAATGAGGGCTGAGTGGGGGTCTGCGACAGGGTTGCAGTGAATGAAATTATGAAAATCATGTCCAGCTATTGTTATGTTTCACAATTTATAGTCACCTATTTGCTGTTCAAGTCTGTGTAGATTGAGCGCACACACTTAACTCGTAGAATTTTCTCATTCGAGGTTACGCGCACACATCACGTTGCTTTGCACGTGGTCACAAAAACGTAACATTTGTACACATATTTAAGCACCGCAGTTTTAAATTAAGTGCTTTTAAGCCGTTGAAACACAAACAACAGTGCTATATGCGCACGCTGATTCTGTTTGAGAGGAGCGTGCAATCTGCGCATCCGCTTCTCATTGAGCTTGTGAGTATTTTTGCCGCTGTATTAGCCTTAAATACACACATGCGTCAAAATTCCCATTTTTGCAAGTATCCTCATAAACACGACAATTTAGGGCTTAAGAGAAAGTAAACATATATATATATATATTTTAAAGTAACTCAAATTTAAAAAGTAATGCGTTACTTTCCTAGTTAGTTCAGTTATATATGACGTTAAAATATATATATGAGCTACTTCATATATGAGCACTTGTGTCTTTGTCATCTTTTTCACCCCTGATGAGTAACACAGGCACAACAGCTGATTTCCATAATGACCAACACAATCTACTAAGAGCAGCGCAAATTACAAGTTTTCAAACACCTGCTTTTGTGTGACGACTTCTAGTGACATGGCCTGACAAACAATATTTTTGAATAACCATGTGCTCTCTGATCTCTGTGATGCCTTCTCCTATCAGCAACAAATGCAGTCATCTCAAGCGCAAAATAATTTAAAATAATTTAAAATAAAGAATAATTGTGCAAATACCAGTAATATCACACGGGCAAACATTAGTCAATTGCATTGCATGAATCATATAAATAATCTCCTCCCATAAATTTTGTGTCCTCCTAGAAATGCTTATGCAATAGTTTTAGTCGCAAAAATAACCAGACCACACCTTTACAGCGCTAATTATGCACTGCGTGTCTTTATCACGACAGTCGTTATTTAACGCTGAAATGACGGTAGCGGTTAGTAAATCTGGCCCTGCCTCAGAAGTTTAGCGATCACCGCATTTGCTTGTTTTTTAACGTCAGCTACCTATAATTTATCCCCGTCCCCTTTTCCTCCGCAGGTTCAGCCGCTTCGGTTTACCCCAGTAACCTCCATTTGTCAAGTTAGTCGCTCTTGTTTCTACATATGCCACTGTGTTTGTTCATTTCCATCATCTGGGTCAACTCATGCGCTCATTTTTCACGACGCTTTCCCTTACGCAGCAGCGCGGGAGGCGGGGTTTGATACGTCACTTCCTGTAGATTGTATTATCCAGTCCCTAACAATCTTCCATTTGGTCGCCATGTTTTTCCACCATGTTAACGCTTTCGGGCGAATAACATTCTTCTCTTCATTAGGAATGGCTTCAGTGTTTCTTCTCTCTGAGCATGTGGCTGCTTCGTCCAATCATACAGGCCGATTAAAGCCTCACATTCTCCATCCTTTATAATGGTCATGTCGTAGCGTTTGCATAGATGTTTCGGCGGTAACATCGGCACTGTTTGTTTTTCTTCTCTTTACAGGAATGGCCAGTCACCCTCCCATTCCGGTCATGGAGTTAGCCGATCATATCGAGCGCCTGAAGGCTAACGACAACTTGAAGTTTTCACAGGAATATGAGGTAAGCGTCAAGCTTTTCTTACTGTATGAAGACGCTGCACAAACATACACAAACATGATGATACCACACAGCTCACCAGAAGAAACAACCACAGATCTGCTGCTGTCTATCAGATGTCATTTAACACGGCGCTGTAGAAAGGTCACGTAGAGCGTTTCTCAAAATTATCTCGATGGAAGAGACGTGTTGTTGTTCGGATCACGGGGCCAAAACATTACTCAGTTCTGTGATGTCATTGGTCATGTGACACATGCTGTCTTTAAGGGTTTAGCACAAACATTTGAGGTTAACAAATAACTCTTTTATTTGTTTGGAATTTGAATTGAATTAGCCACACCCCCTGATTGTTAAACTTAACTATTTCCCCCCACTATTGACAAGTTATCTTTTCAATTAAGAGAAAACATTTCCCTGCCAATGACGCTTTCCTGACGAGTTTTTACGGTAATCTTTAATTCTGCTATTATTGCGCTCTTACACAATTGATAAAAATCTGAAACATCAGCTAATTCAACAACATTTTAAACTCTTTTAAAATCTTCATTCTGAATCTGATCTCTAACAAAATTCCTTTACAAAAATGCAATTATTTCAGCTTTTTGCTCAAAATTTTGTATTTATGAAAAAACTAACCATATTAAAGAGGTTATAAAAAACACATGAAAATAGGATGAAATGTTTTTTTCCGTTTTGTTTGTTTGTTTGTTTGAAAGCAGAGGGTCTGTTCTTTAATTTGATATATTTGTATGTTTATATATTTATGGAAAAAAAATGAAAGACTTTTTTTTTTAACGTTTGTGAGAATCACAAAAAAGCTGGCGGGCACCTTTTTGAAAAAAGCCTGGCGGGGAATGAGTTAAGCTGCATTTAAATTGGCCACGCCCCCTCCTTGTTAAACTTAAGTTGTATGTGAATTGGTCACGCCCCACTTCTTGTTAAACTTAAATGTGATATAAATTTCAGGATGTTGAATTGGAATTTAAGTGAAATGGCCACAGTTTGCGTAGTTGGAGAGTAATTAAAATTATAATTAAAAGAAATGCCTGAAAAAAATGTTTTTGATCAGTTGATTTTTTTATCAATTTTGTCATCAGTATTTAATTATTAATGTAAACAACATTCATTTGATTTTATTGTTTTTGTTCAATTCAAAGTTTAAAGTTTCCTCTCAAAACAGACTTCACAGCAGTAATATAACTTAGTTTCATGAAAACACAATATATGTAGATGTTTTTACAGTAGAGATTTCTTTCTTTCAATTTGATAATTTTGTGACTAGTGTATTGTAAAATATATCCCACATTAAATAGTTTAGAATTACATACATTTGCATCAGGACATCCTGTGAAGTGAGTTTAATTTCACAAATCTGCATCCTCTCGTTTAAATCTGAGGATTTGAGCTGAAATCTTGTATTTTTCTAATGGCCGTTGTATTGGGGAGTCGTGTGTGATTGACAGACTTAGTGTTTTGGAGCAGCAGATGGGCCAGGGACGGGACCGGATCTTCCGACAGAGACCGTGAGAGTCTGAGAAAGCGTGACCGAGCGCGAGTTCATTGCGCTTTTCAGAGCTGTTGGCTGGCGTCGGGCTCTCGGTCTGCGGTTACTGAACATGAGGTCAGACGTGGAGCTCTGCCAAGCTGCCCGCCGGAGCCGAGACCAAATTGTCATTCTGAGGCGCTTTTGCACGGCCACAGAAAGTAATTTCAGCAGCACAATGGAGCGGGCCGCTTCACAAGCAATGTTTCAACAGATTTGGGCAGAACGACGCGGCTTAACTGCAGATTTGTCATCTTTAGTGACGCCTTACGGCTCTGCGCCCACAGAAAAATACCACCGCTGTCAATTTACCATTTTTCATATCGGGGAGCGTTTTCTCATGCTAAAAGGTTACACAAACACAAGTGAGACTGCTGAAACGGCAGCGTTTGATTCTTTTCTAAGTCTTTGTGTGCGCGTTACGTATAGGAAATATCCGCTCGCACCGTTTTCACGGTCTAACGTCGTTTATCGCGTGCTTTGTTTGAGCGTAATTTGCTCAGATTTGTTTGCAGTCGTTTGAAGGGGGAGAGGCCGTGGACAAAGACGGCGTTTGAAAGGGAGCACATCTCGGCGTGATCCTTTAAAATCTATTCAAGGCATGAAGACGTTACTGTCCCCTTTTCGCTTACGGGACCAATTTTCATTCATTCGACGGCTCCTCTGAAAACTGTAATTTGAAATTTGTCAACGCGGAGAGCCGCTCGCAGGCAGATGCGTATCATCTTTTCATTTTCAGAAGACACTGCGGAGACTGAATAATTTGATTATTAAAGTAAATGGGAAAAATTGCAAACTGCACATAAGACTGACGCCGGGGTCATATCGTTCACAAAAGCTCTTTCACATTGACAGATTCAAGCGACGCTCTGCGGCTTTCAGACGAACACCTGTTCCTAAGCGTTTAAAAGCCTCCTCAGGAAATATTACTGCAATAAGCTTCACGTATTCCCTACATTATACATAGATAGATAAAGTTAGTCACATTCATTCCTTTCTTTCTTCATTTATTCCTCAAGTTGATTCAATTATTTCTTTGCTCATTCATTCATTCATCAGTTCATTCTTGAAGATTTCACTAGATATGGACTGTGTTTATAACCCATAATGCCTTGCCATTCATTCATTGAATTGTTCAGTGTTGTTCTTGATATCATTTCTTTATAAATGCTGGGCTTTTTCCTGTAAATGTTTAATGATAGAAATCATCTTCAGATGAGCAGCCGCAGCTCTTCTTGTGACGTGTCGGGTCTATTTTTACTGTATGAAATGTTTGACATAGCGGTGTACTGTAGGTCAGGCGAGTCTATTTCTGACTCTCGAGTGTGAATATTATTGGCTGTGTGAAGTCTTGTATCTGAGTATATACAGCACAGTACAGTGTGTGTAATGTTTAATATCAATCATTTCTCCTTCAGTCCATTGATCCTGGTCAACAGTTCACATGGGAGCATTCAAATCTGGAGGTGAACAAACCTAAGAACAGATACGCCAACGTCATCGCTTACGATCACTCCAGAGTTCTGCTGTCTGCTATTGACGGTATGTCTGAGAGTTTCATCTCAACACATCATGTTAGATTAGTTTTATTAATGACTTCAGCATCACATCAATCAATGATCTTAATAAAGAATGAAAGTAAAGTGAGTTCAGCTGACATGTCAAAAATAGAGCGCTGATGGAAACGCCTTTAACTCACTTGATGGGTGTGATTTAGTTTCAACCCAACACTTCTCTCACAACACAACAACACACTGACAGTCAAACAAATCAAATCTTCTCTTCAGAACTAAAATTAAACTTTTAGCAATAATACTTTAAGTTTACTTTCAATGAATTATTTAACTATGTTCTACTCTGTTTTTTTACTGAGTGCATTATGGGATTGTGTTCTTCATAATGGACACATTCTGTATTGCATAACGCTTTTCATGCTTTATTAGACATACTGTGTGTTTTTATTTTATTTTTTATTGTTTATGACATAACAGGGGAAATAAATTGAATTGGTCTTATGTCCTGTCAGTCAGAGTCAGAGATTTAAATATATTTCTTTATTTCTGATGAGCGTGGGAACAGGGGCGCCGTAAGGGGGGGGGGGGAGTTAGGACGATTCTAAGGGCCCATGAACTTTTGAGGGCCCCAGCCAAGGACTGTGCCGCACGCGCAACCCCCTTATTAACCCCTCTTAGCTCCGCCCCGTCTTTACTCTGCCTTTTAGCGCCGTCTTCAATCCACGGTCTCACAGTGCGCGTGAACTTCAGAAGAGAACAAGGTGTGTGTATTTACTGCTTTTTCCTATGATATCTGCATATGTGCACTTCCTTACTATAAATGCAGTTTACACAATGTGACGCTGGAGCAATACAATGCAGTTTTCTTTCCACTGTAAAATCTTCGCTCTGTTCACCTCAGTTTAAAAATAAACAAGGTGATTTACGTTCCCTGTTTTGTGTTATGATTCTAACGCGAAGTCAGCCCTTATAAGCTGTTTAATTAACGTAGCCCGTATAAGCTAATTAACATAAACTAGAAATGTGATCGGTTACACACTAGTTTTGTAACGCAATATGCCAAGGAAGTATTTTTATGCAGTCGTGAATTGAGTTGGTTGTGATAAAACTGAAATGCAAAAAAAGGCTAAACTAGTCCAGTTATGTATATTAAAGCTTCTCAACTTGCAACAGGTTTAAGAAATCAATGGAAATCTATGTCGTAATCTGCTATAGTTGTCATTCATTTCATTTTAGAGCCCCGTTGATTAAAAAACAGTCTGAATAATCATTTAATAACAGTAGCTGTTTTCTTAAAGAGTAATAAACCATAAACCAACTTTTTTTAGTTAATGATCTCTAAGAATGGGGATTTATTAGTGCTGTTCATTGATTTTAGTAAGTTTTTTGACATTTGGATATAAAGTGTTTCAATACTGGTTTAGAAACGTCTGAGTGCTGCCCTCTTCAGGTTAAACGGGGGCTACTGCAGTTGAATTTTTGTATTGGATGTTGGGTCCAAAAAATGCCTCGTGATGTAAGCAGGTTCAAGCTCACCACACCTTGTTACGATCTCATCACACACTTAGTTCGTCCCCTCTGTCGTGTGTGTAACAGCTCAAGTATACAGTATGTCACTGAGACTGCCTGTGAAAATCAGAAAAGTATCAATATTAAAGATATCAAGTTAATATTTTCACAAAATGTTCTTTACATTATTTAGGATGATTTTATGTGGAAAACAGTAAATTACAAAGAAATACTTCAGCTGGATTTTCACAGGCATGGTCACATTTATCTTTAATCTTTAAGAATGTTGCATTTTCTCTGAATATTTGATTTAATGTACTGTACTTTTCAATTAAATTTACATTGCACTATAAATGATCTTAGCTGCAGACATTTTAGGTATCTATAAATACTGATAACTGTGGTCAAAACAATAGCAAAATAAATAGTTCTGTATTATTAAATTACAGACAAAGATTTTGAATAGCTAAAGTAGGTTGGATTGTATGTTTGGTGCGAAATGGGTATGGTGGGGGCCCGACCCCCTATTTTTTCATAGGGCCCAAAATTGCTAGCGGCGCCCCTGCGTGGGAATGACACTGAACTATTAATGCACTGCTGTCAAACACATTCACTCCCACTGTAAATATATATATATATATATATGAAGATCTGCTTCTGTTTTTATATTAACACTCAGTATGGATGAATATTATCAGAGGCGTCATGCCCATTCAAAGTGAGCGGGCACGTGCCCCCTCGGATTTTTCAGCCAAGTGCATGCAACCTCAAATAAATGAAGCATCTTTTCATCTGTTTCTTTGTTTAATTGGCAAAATATCAGCAGTTTTTCAGTCTGAGATATTTTTAATCACGTGTTTCATTCTGGAGACAATGAATTATTCATGAATTATACAAAACCACACGCACCAAAACAGCGCTGGTGCCATCATTGTGCACGGCCGCGGACACATTGCTGCTGGTGCTGCATTTTGTTATGTGATGAAATTAAAAACGCCACCACAAACCCAGTTTATTCTTTGTACAAAGATGAAGGTTTAAAGTACATTTATTAATGTTTATATCTAGATTCACAGAATCACATGTTTATGTGCTCTGACTCTGAGCTCATGATGCTAAAATCCATTTAACTAGTAATTAAATTAATATAAATATGTTTTTATAAGCTATTATTTTATAGTTGCAAGCTTCCAATGCAAATAAAATTTTAAAAATATAGTTACAGCATTACATTAGGATCTACTTAAGTTCATCTATAATTCATTAATGTGTAAAATAGCAATGAAATGAACTTCTAAACACTTCTTATCCTTTATTGTCTGTGTAGTCCATGTGAATATGGCCTATGAAAAGGTTTTAATATTAATGGACATTAATAATGAAGATTACAGTATGAAGTGCAGTAAAAGTCTGAGGTTTGAATGTTTTTATGGTAATATGTTTGTTTGTTTTGTCTGCAGGTATTCCTGGAAGTGATTACATCAACGCCAACTACATTGATGGCTATCGAAAACAAAACGCTTATATCGCCACACAAGGCGCGCTGCCGGAGACCTTCGGTGATTTTTGGCGGATGATCTGGGAGCAACGGAGTGCAAATATCGTCATGATGACTAAACTGGAAGAAAGATCCAGGGTAGGATTTATACAGCTTGTGATATTAAAAAAACAACTTTATTTTTGATGATTTTTGTGTCCGACTGTAGAGATAAAACAATCATAATCAGTAAAATTATATTATGATAATGATAAATAAAATGTATTATTATTATAACAACATATGTTTTTAACAGAGTTGGAAATGTGAAACAAGATTTTATTATTTATGTGTAGATGTGATATAAAAGGGACCGGACACGCTTTGTTATTCTTATTTATCCGTGCTGTTCTAACCCAAAATGTTGTTTTCTTTATTTCTTTGGAAGAATAATTACTCAAATAACAACAGTTTCTCAAGACTTTATGTGTAACTCTTTTTAAAATTTGAAATGTTTGCATGTGTTTGTGTGTTTATGATGTGTGATGTGAGTTATTTCTGTGGCTGGAGCAGAGATTCGATGAGGTCGTGCGGCATTTTAATGAGTTCAGTGTGGAGATATTTACTCTCACAACAGCCCAGCTATAAAACTAAATGAATATGTTATTAACCAAATATCATTTCTTTATATCCTGCATGTGTTTGCATTCAGACTGATCCGCATTGAATACGAGTCGGGCGTTGATTTAAATTTTTTCTCTCGTAACCTCAAGGTTTCATGCGCCGTTTAATGTTGGCGAAGAGATTGTGTTCACGTATGTGAGACGAAGCTTTCTGTCTTGTTACGCTTTTATTCTCTTTCCTCTGACAGGGCAGCATCTGTACAGTAATGCAACAGTATTTTATAGGGTCTCTGAATGTCGCCAACCTATTATCATCTATAATGGGAATAAGCGCTCAGCTTGAACGGGTTTGAGATAGTAATTATAATATCTGACAGGAATCCTCTCTGCTGTGCCGTGGTTTTAATGGTGAGGGGTTTTGTTGTTTTTAAGGTGAAGTGTGACCTTTACTGGCCCAACAGAGGAACAGAAACATACGGACTCATTCAGGTCACACTGCTGGATACGGTGGAGTTGGCCACGTACTGCGTCAGAACGTTTGCGCTTTACAAGGTACCCGGATGAACTCTGTGTATGATTATTCAAATCTATCTGCGGCGATCTGAAGCCTCATGCCGTTTAACTCTTTGATTCAGAACGGCTCCAGCGAGAAGAGAGAGGTCAGGCAGTTTCAGTTCACCGCGTGGCCGGATCACGGCGTTCCGGAACATCCCACGCTGTTTCTGGCCTTCCTGCGCCGAGTGAAATCCTGTAACCCCCCGGATGCGGGACCCATGGTGGTGCACTGCAGGTTTGTGTGCATAACGTTTACCGTTTGTACGATTATCTTTATGCAAATCAGCTTTGAATTGTGTTTGACAGAATGTGCATGCAGGATATTTTATGCCATTATGTTAAGCTAATGCTGGAAGATGTGCTTGATTCTCATGAAAACTTTATATTTTCTCTCAGCTGAAAGTGCCGTAGTGTAATATAGGAACAAGAAAGTATTAACTATCAGTAAAGTGATAGCAGTTAAACCAAATCATTTTACATTCATACACAAGCTCTTTACACATACTGAAAAAAATGATTCGGAAAAATATTACGTGGTTTCTAGTCGTATTACATGTGTTTTAAATCAACCTATGTAAACATAATTCATTTAAGTTGGGACTATATGAACAATTTGTGTTGGGCGGGGATTTCCAGTTCCCAGCATGCTTTGCATGAGACTGAATATTGAGATTATGGCTAGCTTGTTTTTGTGTGCTTTTGCTGTAATATAATAACTTGGTATTTTTAAAAGTAAGTAGAAATACATGATAATAGTAGCATTGCTGAATTTAACTCATTTTTACTCAGATCAATTTAATTTAATTGTGCTACGGTAACTAAAAACAATCGAGTAGATTTAACTAAATGCATATATATATAAATTTAAATCTTTTAATTCTGTGCAACCACAAAAAATCAACACGATTCGCTTGTTGTGTTTATGTTAAACCCATATATGAAAACATCTGTTAGATTTCCCTTAAAGCAAAAGCAGATAGACACAGAAGAAAGAGAGAGAAAGAAACCTGCAGACTAGAGTTTGATCGGAAAACTGCCAGATAGAAAGCAAGGATTAGTAAACCCTTAAAAATAACACATACGGCAGTTAATTAGAGCTCCCAGCGGAACGCTTGAAATTGAAAAATCCTTATTTCCTCTCTTTTCTCTCTCGCCGGCCTGCTCGCTGAATGCCGGGAATTAATATCATTCATTGGGCTGAAATCAGATAACGCTCCGGCAGCTAGACGTTAATCCGTTTGAAAACGCCGTCCGCCCCGCGAGAGCTCTCGTCTGACCGTTATGAGAACTCGCTCGTTCATTCTGTCGCTGATGTCAGAAAGTTTCTGCATCTTTTCGAAATGAAAGTTTTTTTGTAAGCCGGAAGGGTCACGGGACGTGTGTGGGCAGGAGATTATACAGCGCTGTTTGTCACGCAAAACAAAAGAGCGCTGGTTCAGCCGCCCCTCCTCGCCGCTCGTGGGTAATTAACTGAAGTGAAAATGAGCCTCTAAAATGCATTCTGGGTGTGAAACTATTCAAGAGCCACAGAAAAAGAGTTTGATTGTGTCTGGTACACACTTCCTTGAAGGCTCTCGTTGAGTCTCGTGTATAAATCGTGTGATGGTGGCGTGGCGGCACTCGTGTGCCTCCCGTCTTTCCAAGGTGGGTTTTGGCCCTTTACACCCATGGGTCACCATGAAGCACGTGCAGTCAGCCGTTATTGCAGAGAAAAAGAAAGTCCATCCAACTGCATGATTGATGACACATGGGACACGAACAGAGAGAGAGAGAGGTGTGTAGATGGTAATGTCAAGCATTATATGGCTGTCATGATGCTTTACTTTCCTGATACACACTCCAGCTCTCATTGTGCAAACATTAGTTTATTTATTTGTTAGCGTTCAGCGTTATTACAGGTTTTAAAGGACAGTTTTCATTAGAAACACTGAATTGTTATGCTGTTACAATATGACATCAATACTAAAAAACATTTAATAAGTACAATAACACAAATGAGCCTCCCTTTTTTATGTTTTTGCATATTTTTCACACTTAAATGTTTTAGATCATCAAACAAATTGAAGTCAAGTTTTTTATTATGAAAGGAAAACAAAATCCAAACATGGCCCTGTGTGAAAGGTGTTTGCTAATAACTGGTTGGGCCACCCTTAGCAGCAACTACTCCAATCAAACGTTTGCGTTAATTTGCAGTGAGTCTGCAATGAGGAATTTTGGTCCACTCATCTTTGCAAAATTGTTGTAATTCAGCCACATTGGAGAACCACCTTTCAATAGGATTGAGGTCAGGACTTTGAGTAGGCCACTCCAAAGTCTTCATTTTGTTTTTCTTCAGCCATTCAGAGGTGAACTTGCTGCTGTGTTTTGGATCATTGTCCTGCTGACCTAAAAGCTGAGATAATTCCATTGTGGTCAAGGACTTTTAACGGTGCTGTTTGACCAACATGAAAAACAACCAAATACTGGACAGCTCATTTGATTTATACGTGTAAGGGTGGGACAAAGATAGAGAACTACATTTCTTGTTGTGAGAAGACGTATGTTTAATTTCAGCAATGCTTTTCAAAGGCATTTAGCAATAAGAGAAAATAAACCTTGGCATTTCAAAGGTTTAACATAAGTCGGATTCTGCTGAGAGATGTACAATAATAGTTTATGCTCACACATAGTGGACTGATGGACAACAAGTCTGTAAGAATCTGCATCTAGATCACTGCGTAGAGATATAAGTTGTAAAGTTGCATAAAGTTTTCAACACTGATCTGATTCCTTTTCTGCTGGTGGGGCGGCAGTGGCTCAGTGGTTCATGTAGGTTGTCTACAAACCGGATGGTTGGTGGTTCAATCCCCGGCTCCACCGGACCAGGTGTCGAGGTGTCCTTGAGCAAGACACCTAACCCCAGCCGCTCCCAACGAGCTGGCTGGCGCCTTGCATGGCTGACACCGCCGTCGGTGTATGAATGAGTGAGTGAATGGGTGAATGTGAGGCTAATTGTAAAGCGCTTTGGATGGCCATAGGTCTGTTAAAGGCGCTATATAAATGCAGTCCATTTACCATTTACCATTATTTTTGCAGTGCCGGCGTCGGTCGGACCGGCTGTTTCATCGTGATCGATGCCATGTTGGAGCGCATTAAACACGAGAAAACGGTGGACATCTACGGTCATGTGACTCTGATGCGTGCGCAGAGAAACTACATGGTACAGACAGAGGATCAGTACGTTTTTATTCACGATGCCCTTCAGGAGGCCGTGACCTGCGGCACCACAGAGGTTCCTGCACGGAATCTATACGCCTACATCCAGAAACTCACACAGATTGAGTCCGGAGAAAACGTAACTGGGATGGAGCTGGAGTTTAAGGTAAGTTAACATACTATTGTTTGTTTGTTTGTTGAAGATTGCACATATGCATTTGATTTGTAGAGTTATTGAGTATTGGGTGAAACTCAAGGGCTTTATTGTAGTGTAAAGAGCATGTGATAAGATACATCACATGGCGCACAAACTAATGCCATGAGGTTAAAGAATTGGTTGATGTAAATGAGAAGAGCAGTCATCTGTTTCTGTTAGCATCTTTTCTTACGGTAATATTATGAGAACTGTCAATAAAAATATATGTTATTAGTCGTTTGTGGAGATATCCGATGGCTACCTCTGACTCCGCCTTCCAAACTGCGGCCAACCCGCTGGCTTTACCGCGGGAAACTCTCCGTCTCTCTTCTGTTATTCAGCACCGCCTCATTTTACACGGCCTGTAGTCAAACAGAAATCTGTTTACAAAGAGTAAGAAGGTTATCAAATATCATGCCACCAACCAGAAGCCAGCCCTGGAGTCTTGCCCATCTCTGGGGTTTGGCTGAATTCATCCCACCGCTGGACGTCTCTTTATTATGGCTGTGGAGACAGTGTGGGGCCTGTGGTTTCTTCTCTAGACCCTTTCCCTTTCTCACGCTAACTTCACTTCTTTATTATGCTTTTTCATCACGTTTACATATTCTGAGTACATTTATCACTAAACTCAACTGCACCAATATCAAGCGTTCCACAAGAGAAAGTTGGATGAGCAAAGAATGTTCAAGAGAATAAAGATGATAAACATCCAGTCAAGTGAAACACAGTTGTTCCTACATCATTTACAAGTCAGCTATTGCTCTTACTGTTGCCTGTGGCATCTAAATATAAGAATGAAACATTGGTGCATAACTCAGTCCTGCACTGAAAATCACCTGACCTAGGAGCTCTGCTGATACTGCTCTCTGTTATTACTGCACTATTACTTGTCTTAGTACTGTGCCATTTTTGCACTTTTACTGTTATTACTGCGCTTTAACTGCATTATTACTGCACTATTGCTGTGCTTTTACTGTTATTACTGTGTTTCTACTGTTATTAAAGCACTTTTACTGAATTATTACGCCACTATTGCTGAGTGTTTACTGCGCTATATTTGCGCTTTTACTGTTATTACTCACTTTTACTGTTATTACTGCACTATTTATGTGCTTTTACTGTTATTACTGCGCTTTTACTGTTATTACTGACTGCAATTTTACTGAATTATTACAGCACTATTGCTGCATGTTTACTGTGCTACATTTGCGCTTTTACTGTTATTACTGCACTTTTACTGTTATTACTGTATTATTACTGCACTATATCTGCCACTTTTAATGTTATAACTGCGCTTTTACTGCATTATTACTGCACTACTGCTGCACACTTATTGTTATTACTTCTCTTTTACTGTTATTACTGCGCTTTTACTAAAATATTACAGCATTATTGCTGCATGTTTACTGTTATTACTGCACTGTCTGCGCTTTTACTGTGTTATTACTGTGTTATATTAAAGCAATAAACCCCAAGAAGCAGTGGGTTACCAGTATATGCACTGTAATATAATATTAAATGCACTGGTAACCCAACGCTTCGAAGGGTTTATTGTGTTTATAAAACGGTTACTTCATAAGCATAACGTTAGAGGGATTTTATAAAATAAAACACAAATAAGTTGTAATTATATTAGTACAAATATTACTCTTCCGCCAAACAAAGTAGTTCTTCAGAATCAAGAGTGACTGAAACAGAGCGCAGTTCCCAACCAACACAGACCCAGCAAAGATACAATGAAAATATGTTTTAAGACTGTGGTGTTTATTTTATAAATCACCATTCATCTAATTTATACATTAACATTTATATTGTGCAACTGTTGAAGGGATCAAATATGCGTGGAAGGAAGCATGCTGAACTCTTTCCCCGTCAGCGTTTTTTTTTTAAGTTGCCACCCAGTTTTAGTTTAATGCCTTGCAGAAAAATTATCTTCTTTAAATAAACATAAAATATCAAATGGAAGAACAGACCATCCGCTTTCAAACAAAAACAAACAAAAAAACGTTTCATCCTACCTTCATATGTTCTTTTATCACCTCTCAAATTTTATAGATAATTCAATTTTTGTGAAGAACTTTAGTAAGAGATCAGATTCAGACTCAGAGCCATGAACAGTACTACACGGTGTTTTCAGTGAATGCGTCAGTGTTTAAGTTGGGTAAGATCGCCACCCAGTGGATAATAGCGGACGTGTGATCTTGAGTTATAAACTCCTCAGACAACGTTTTCTCTTTATCGACGAGATGACTCAACAATATTTATTTACATTTATCTGGATATCGCCATTGATTGTGCAATTGTAGACAAATTAAAAATATGATTAAAGACTGTGGTGTTTATTTTCATAAATCAGTACGCAGCAACAGTGGCGCAGTGATACTTATGTAATGTGGTCTGAACTGTGAGGTTACCGGTGTATTTTATCACGGCGTAGAACGCGTTTCAACCAATCAGAATGAAGAACCAGAACTGCCTGTTTTATAACTGCACTTTTACTGTTATTGCTGCACTTTTACTGCGTTATTACTGCACTTTTACCGCGTTATTAGTGCACTACTGCTGCACGCTTACTTTTATTACTTCGCTTCTACTGTTATTATTGTGCTTTTAATGTATTATTACTGCCCTTTTACTATTTTATTACTGTGCTTTTACTGTGTTATAGCTGCACTATTTGTGTGTTTTTACTGTTATTACTGCGCCTTTGTTGCACTTTTACTGTGTCACTACTGCCCTATTACTGTGCTTTTACTGACACTGAATCATACACTGACATTGACAGAGACCCGAGGTGTATGAGATCAAACTATCATGAGACTTGAGGGTGACGGTCTTTTGAGTAACCACATAGCAATGCACTAAAAACCATTGGGTAACATTTCAGCAACCACAAAGAAACGTAATGTCTTTCCCATAGCAACGATTCATAACGCTTTAGCATTGTGTGGTTAGTTTTATAGAATAAAAGACGAAACTTTGGGGTTTGGTTTTAATAATATTTCTTATATTTTTCTGCTACAGCGGTTAGCTAACACAAAAGCCCACACCTCACGCTTCATCAGTGCCAACCTGCCCTGCAACAAATTTAAAAACCGACTAGTTAACATCATGCCCTACGAGTCCACACGAGTCTGTCTGCAGCCAATCAGAGGAGTGGAGGGCTCGGACTACATCAACGCCAGCTTTATCGATGGATACAGGTGAGCGAAAGATCCTCGATCCGTCCGTCCGTCCGTCTGTCCGAACGTGTTGATGTTGATTCTGTTTGTGTGTTGCCAGGCAACAGAAGGCTTACATCGCCACACAGGGTCCTTTAGCTGAAACCACTGAAGACTTCTGGCGGATGTTGTGGGAACATAACTCGACCATAGTAGTGATGTTGACCAAACTCAGAGAGATGGGCAGAGTGAGTATTCAGACATTACGTTTTACACACTCAAGTGCTTTTGATGTTTTTAATTCACACAGACATCAGGACAATGAAAACCATACAGCAATACTTACAAACAACTGTGTGGATCACCGAGAACTGATGAGAAATGAAGCTCACTGTCTGTCTGTGTCTCTCTCTGTGTGTGTCAGGAGAAATGTCATCAGTATTGGCCAGCAGAGCGTTCAGCCAGGTATCAGTACTTTGTGGTGGATCCTATGGCTGAATATAACATGCCTCAGTATATCCTCAGAGAGTTTAAAGTGACGGATGCTCGGGTAAGACACAAACTCTTCTTTCTGTGTTTTATCTCTGTAAATGAGGCGTCTCTTTGTCTGTTGGGTTTAAGATTTTAGGTCAATGGGACAAAACAGTTCAGGTAAACATGAGAAGTGTTTGAACTCTAATGAAATGACACGTGACTTCACTATAAAAAATGTTGTGTGATAACACACTGTTTAATTTAAGAAATATATTATGGTAATACTGTGTTATTCTTAAAGTAAATGGACAGAAGAGGTGTGCATTTATCATCATCTGATATGTTGTTATTTTAATAATAGATGCATTGAATGCAATGAAGTCTTTATAATTGTAATATAGCACAGCCTCAGATGGATGTTGTTTGACTTAAAATATTCAAAGGTGTTTTTATTAAATGCTTCTTTAATTAATTGAAATCATTCAGCGTGTTTTCTTTCTTCTGTAGATGTGTTTGTACTGCTGCCATCAGTGTTTCTCTTCAACATCTGTCATGTATATACAATTAAAGTTTGATATTCTTCTGTCTGTGCTTTCAGGACGGCCAATCGCGAACCGTCAGACAGTTTCAGTTCACCGATTGGCCGGAACAGGGTGTGCCAAAATCAGGCGAAGGTTTTATCGACTTCATCGGCCAAGTACATAAAACAAAAGAGCAGTTTGGTCAAGATGGACCCATCTCTGTCCACTGCAGGTAAGAGAGATAAATACAGATGTAACCCTGGGGCAGATCTAAACCAGACTCACTTTCACCAGTAGGTGGCGCTGTCTTTCGACTGAAGTCATCTCAATATTGTTTTACCCACATCTGAAGAAGGATTGAGTTGTCAGATTGCAGTTGTCGGAGATGCATTGAATGCAGTAAAAATGTTTACACGTTTCAAGATTTAAAGCCGGGCGAGTTGCTGGGCAAATCTTTCAAATACAGAATTTATAGATCCGATAATATGGCTGTGTGAGTAATATTATTATTTATTTACATGCAGTCTCTGGGTGTTGACTTTCTGCAGAACCAGAAGAAATAATGCAGGGAAAACACCCAACGACTGGATGTAATAATCCAATGTAAATAATAAGAGGGTTTTAACAGAGAAGTGATGACTGTGACGTCTCAGTTCTTTGATGTTAATGATGATGATTTGTATTTAAACAGTGCTGGTGTGGGAAGAACCGGAGTCTTCATCACGCTCAGTATCGTTCTAGAGAGGATGAGGTATGAAGGTGTGGTGGACATCTTTCAGACGGTCAAGATGTTACGGACGCAACGGCCAGCCATGGTTCAAACTGAAGTATGTAACACATTTAAACATTACTGTATAAACATACAGCAGCTCATCAGTTATAGGTCACTCAAAAACATAAACATTCACGTCCTTACAAACCTATCATGAACTTATGAAGGATTTCCAATGAAATCGAATTGGAGTCTTCTTATATTTGAGTCTTTAGGAGACAGAATATAATGCAAAAGTTAACCAGATGACTTTAGCCATACTAAATGCTACATTCTGTTTTTCCATTATAAATTTGTCTGTTATCAGGTGTGGAGGGCGAGTCAGTCCTGAGATAAGTTTCAACAAAGTCTCATTTGATTTGATTGGCTCAGTTTTTTTTTTTTGTAATTCATTCAGATTCTCTGCGTGTTTTAATGCAGCAGCTCCGTGATAAATAAACGCAGGCATTGAATTTGTGACGATGACAATAAACGAAAGCGTCGGACGCGCCGCTGCCTTATTCGGCCCGCAAACGTTCATTTTCATTTATAATGACAAACCCTTCAGGTTAGCCATGCAAATTGGCTCAGATAAGCAATTTCACGGCTAACCCGCAGAATGGCCCTTTCCCGCCTCAATGAGGGAAAATTATTTTCTGCGATCAATGCGGACAGCGAGGTGATGAGGCTCTGCAGAATACAATCGCCCGTCTTCACCTCACACGAGAGCTACACGCACGTACGCACGCTCCGTCGCCTCTTCTGTTGCTATGGAGATGTGCACACGTCCGTAAACGTCTTCACAAAACCTGTTGAGAAAAGATGGCAGGACGTCACAGACGTGCTTGTACTCAATAGATTTCTTGTTTCACATTTTCTCCGCTGAGATGTGCAGATGTTTTTATTCTCCGCTTAAGAAACGACTCCACATTAAATCTGAATATATTTCTCGCCCCTCCCTCCTATACAGAAATAATAGCTAGCAGATTTCTTCAAAATGTACGACAATTTATTTTAAGATTTTAAGGGCAGTTTCCCAGACAGGACTGCGGTTTAGTGCTGGTTTGGACCTCACTAAAATCATCTTGCATTGAAACATCTTCACATATATCAGTGCCATTGTTTTATCTCAAGATAAACACCAGTAATGTTTTTTTGTAAGGTATGTTTGAAATTAAATGTCCGAATATAACCAACTAAGGACTAGTCCTGGATTAAACTAAACCCTGTACAGTAAACCGCCCCTTAATGTTTAATTGTTTAATATCTTGAAGTTGTTTTCTTTCTAAGTTATGTGTCAGTCATATTTTTCTGTTTCATAATTTAAAAAAATAAAAATACAAACACATAATGACAACATAAACTCTTCCAGCGGTTTAGATAAATCTAGGTCTAGCCCTTGGTTATATTAGGACATTTAAGCAGTTTTTACAAACATATCTTACAAAAAACAATCCTGGTGTGCATCTTGAGACAAAACAATGTCAACGATATAGATTAAAATTAAACAGGACAAGTTTTTTTAATGAAAGCAGCTCAAGCATGCACTTTAGTCTGGGGTGAGGATAAGCCCTGTCTGGGAAACTGACCCTTTAAATGGGACATATCATGAAAATCTGACTATAATGTGCTATAATTGGGTTCCCAGTGCTTCTATCAACCAGTAACTTAGTTTTGGTAAACCATTCTCTGCAAATATGTGAAAAAAATAGCTCATTAAAATGTGTCTTCCCTTGTGATGTCAGAAGGGGATCTTATTATAATAATACCACCCCTTAATCTGCACTATCCAACCACAGCACTGACATTTATTGCAGAGATCAGCTCATTTACATTTTAAAGGACACACCCCAAAACGGCACATTTTCCCTCACACCTACAAAGTGTCAATTTTAACATCTAATAATAAATTATCTGTGGGGTATTTTGAGCTAAAACTTCACTCTAGGGACACCAAAGATTTATTTGACATCTTTAAAAGGTCTTGTGAAATGTCCGCTTGAATATAAGAGCACCTGGATTTTCCATAAGAGAAAATATTAAAGTTGTAACCCTGTAACCGTGATTTTGATCTTTAAGCAAATAAGAATTGAACAAGTGGATATTTGTAGAAATATAAGCAATCAATTCTCTTTTACTAACAAGCACCTTCTGTTGTCATGAAGGTTAGTAATGTCAAATAAAACAGTTAAACTGTCAGCTCGGTTACCTTTCTGAATTGATTGATTTAGCTTGAGATTGTTCAATATAATCATAATGGAGCGTTTCAAAATCACCTCATCTTTATGGAAATAAAGCCACACATCACCCGTCTGCTTGTCTGATCGTCTGTCTGTCTGTCTGTCTGTCTACCAGGACCAGTACCAGTTTTGCTACAGAGCTGGGTTGGAGTACCTCGGGAGCTTCGACCACTATGCAACGTAAGACCCTCGGCGTGCCGTCAGGGGGACGCGAACGGCCATCGGACATCCAGAGGTCATTCGATTCTGAGCCATAAATACCCGCTTGTGAAAAGAACTGTTCGTCCACAACTCGATTACGTGTTGGATGTGCAACCTAGAAATACTTAAATAACAGACAAATATCCAGGTGGACCAAGAAAAATCATCCGATCTAAAGAAACACAATAAAAGAAATAAATAATAGTAATAATAATGAATTTCAGACAGGTGAATCTGAACTGCTGAAGCATCGTGTGGATTAATCGTCTCTTCCTTTGCTCCGAGGATTCATGAATACAAAAGCTAAAAAACAAACAAACAAACAAACGTTCTGGAGTTACACAGACGCTGAGAGACGGGGAGCTCGATGTAAAGAGATTTACTTTCAGTCAGCACAAGGAGCTTTTTCACTAAGAGGAAACTTCATCATCGTCATCATCATCATCATCAGTGAAGAAACTAAACCATCGGATGCGGCTAACAGTAATAATTCCCCACCCGCCCATCATTAGACAGGACAAAAAACAACACACATTGTTTTTTTGTTGTCTCATATTTTTCATTTTCAAAATGACTGTGGTTTGTTCAAACTTGTGTTATTTCTTTTTTCTACCATCTTATTTGTTTTTTAAACTAGAGATGTCCTGACATCCACCTGACTCACTTTCTTTGGCTGATAGTTTGTGGCGAACACACACACACACACATACACACTACACACAGATACACACACATGTGCTGAATTATGGGGGGCAGAGTATAAAGGTTATCAGATATCTCAGTTCTTCCATGAGCAGAGAGAGAAATGATGAAAATAAATGATGTCTTTATTTATGTATGATTGAAATGTATATTCACAATACATGATGATTATGTGAAGAAATATATAAATGTAAATCTATAATATATGGAATGATGGATATATGTGTAGACGGGAAGAGGGAATAGATGAGGTTTTCCGCTGGAATGCACATCAGCAGGACAAACGGACGCAGATTCACGTGTAAATGCATCTTTTCTTGTGCAATAAATCGATGTTTTACAGACCGACGGGTTCCGTTCTCGTGCATGGCTGTGGCCGATCACGGCTCGAGAGGTCAAAGGTTATCCGTCCGTTAGACCGCGCGTACGGAGACGATCCCACCTTTTCATTTGTTTGCATTTAGAGTGCCTTATATTTATGCCTCATGTTTTTTTACGATATTCATTTAACACGTGTATACTTTAACTAGTCCATATACGAGCATTTAGCGATTGATTTCCCACGTGTACCAGTTTATATTATATGAAATTATATATGCAAATACGTTATTCCATTGTTCCTCTGTTTTATTTTCTGTGGCCTTAATCTGGCTCAGAGAAATATGATAAAAGACAAGGGTAAGGATTGAAAGAAACGAAAGCTGTTATTAACCGTCCGGCCTGAAACTGTTAGTAGAAATGTATAACTTCTGATTTACAAAATAGCACGAGTACAGCGCTAGTTTGAAATTCCCAGCATTTGGACAAATAATGACTTTGGGTCTTATGTGCGTGAAGATTGCGATCGCAGTAAATGCATTTTAAAAAAAAAGACTCGATCCTGATCGTCCTGTGGAGCTCTACGTGCTGGCAAATATTTGTATTATTTTGACACTTTTTTTAAGTTTTCACTGGTTTTGTGGATGTGCATTCCAGACATTTTCCCCTTTTTCATTTCAGTTTGTTCAATTGTTTTAATATTTGTATTTTGTTTGAATTGTTTTCCTTCGCTCACTGGCGTCGAGCGACTAAACTGTGTTGTTGTTGTTATTACGTAGCTCATATACAGTAGGTATCAGCGCCACCCGGAGGTCACTTCAGCTCCTCACCGGTTTCTTTGCTCTTCTGGATCTTATTTGAATATGCATGAGTTCAGCTGCAGTGGGGGCGAGTAGGACGAATTGCACTTTTTTATCTCTGTATCTCTATGCACTGCCCTACTGATTTCACACCCCATCACAGATTTTACTTGAACCCCACCGTACGAATCTTCTTCAAACTTCAAATTGCGTGTATGTAAATAACACCGAAAAGAGATGATGAAGAGAAAAGAAATAATCGCCAACGCAAAACTTCTCTGCTCCCTGTTAATCTCGCCATCTGGATGCATAGACTGAAGTAATCCATTCAATTCAATTCAATTGTAAAGACAAAATGGCTTGTTGAAAAAAATCATAAAATTACCTCTGATTAGTTGTAAATGTAAACTGTTCTTTGATTTGATTTTGTTTTCTTTGAATGAATGAAGTGCTTTTTATTTTCCTACTTAGATTCCAGTGGTGAAAAGATTGGTCTGTACGAGAAGCGTCCTTCTGTACTTTACTGACACTGAAGTTACATTTGTTATAAATGAATTCTATTAAAAAATGTAAGTGTTATGCACATGAGCTTCCTTTCAATCTCTTCTGATGATCGACACTCGCTCAACGGTTCAAATAACACAAAACATCCTTGTTTGTTCCTGTTAACCTTCTATTAAAGAAAATAAAATCTTGGTGTAGAGTAAAGGGATTGAAATGATACAGCAGGTTTTGGTTAGTTAAAGGTGCCATAGAATGTAAAATAATATTTCTCTAGGCATAGATGATTAACGACATGGTAATGACATATCATGATCCTTAAACACGATTGTTTCCTCCTTCTTATGTAAACCTTGTGCATGCAAAAGATCGCTGGAAAACACACCAATCTCAACAATGCTAAAAACTAAATTGTGACTGCTGAGTTAGCGCTATATGCTAGTAAATGGTACGTGCTAGTTAATGCTATATGCTAGTTAATGCTATATGCTAGCATTTATGCTGAAGTTCTACTATTGACTTTACAGTTACGTTTTGCAGGTCCATACTGAAAAAAACCCAAACTTACCACATCAGACTCAAACATAAGATCTGTTTACACACACACACAGAGCTACTGAAGGAGAAACAGCCAATCAGAGCAGAGCTCAACATTATTATTCATGACCCTTTCAAATAAGATAATAATAGAACATTTCATTATAAAAGCAAATCGTTGTAAATGGACATGTAAAACTGACTCTGGATCATTTTTGCACTTAATAAAGACACAAACCTTCTGTGTAGATATCAGAGAACAATTTAACAGATTATTAACATGCTTTCTTTGGCACCTTTAACCAATCAATTCAACCTACTATTTTAAGTTTTGACTTGTGATAAGTTGACTTAACTTATAAAACAAGTTGAATTTGTTAAGTTACAGTAAGAATATATCTTGTGTTGATTTAATATCATTTTCTAGAGTGCAGTAATTAAGCCGTCTGTAAGTTTCTCCACTGATGTGAATATTTTGTGTAAATTGAAGAGATTTTCTCTGATCTTGTGGATTAAGTTCACGCTGGTATTTCTCCTCTTCATGGGATTTTTTCTGTCAGTGAGACTCAAACTGAAAGAGCGGCGCAGTAAATGAGCTGATGAAAGAGAAATGAGTTTTAAGAGACTGAGTGAGAGTTGGAGAGAGGTGGAGGACGTGAGGTTAATGGCTTCACCTCTGCCATGTGCCAAAATCCCACAATCCCTTGCTGCTGACGCATGGGCCTGTGTGATTAAAACTCTTATTTACATTCAGTCTGTTTCATTCCCACACCATCACAACACTTCTGCTGTCTGCTGTTGGTCTGAAAAATCCTTAAATCAACAAATGAATCCTTTAATTGAGAAGGAAAAATTGTGCTGCAGCGAGTTTCAGTGTTGTAAGCAAAATGATATAATCTTTAAAAATTGAGTTACAGATCAAATTTGAATGATGTTTCTCTGTTTGCAACATAAAATTGCAAATGATTTGAAAGACTTTATGTGTGTTGAAGTGAATTGATGTCAATTTCCAGTGATATCGCACACAACGGTTTTAATGATAAATGGCTATTAGAAGCTTACTGTCATGAATCATGGTCAGGATCTGACAGATTGTTTTATTGATTTATTTTTTCTTAACCAAAAGAGCTACAGTAGATTGCAGCTGTGTTTTTGTGTTGTACAGTTACAGCATCAAGCACATGTATGTTGTTTTATGGCTGCACTTTATCTTGCAGCACAAAGCCACAAACTATGGGATTTTTTGGAAAATCAACATACAGTAATAATGGCTTTCTTACACCTGCCTTTTGAACCAGAATACAAGACAGTTTTTCAAATCGATGAAAAGACTTTAACATGGCATCTGCACCACTGAAACGTTTGAGTTCCTGTGATGTGAATGTTTCGTTCACTTCATGGATTGAATGTAACACGGGTTCTTTGATTGATTAAAGCGTCACATGACACCGCAGCGTCGAGTTATAGCCCAGCGGAAATATCTTTACACCTGATCGCATTGCTCCGGCACTGCTCGCTTTGACCTCCGGCGCAACGTGTCGATTATATTCCGGGCCGGCGACGGCAAAGACTTCATCAGCCTAATCAAAATAAATCACCAGACCAGCAGAAAGTGAGCGGCGTTAAGCTATTTCCCGTTTCCCAGGAGACCCACTGCCTCTTAACGGCAAGCGAATCCATTACACTGGGACCAAATGTGGCAAGTCAGCGTTCCAGAGTGGGTTTGGCCCGAGCACGCAGAGAGAACGAGGACACGGCGACCCGCGCTTCCACCTCGGTTGATGGCCTGCCTTTAAAAAAGCCTGTGACCAAACCGGCGTAATGAGAAAACTGAGATTCTCCGGAATGGTTTGTGGAAAATCGAGTCGGGAACTTTACAGTTTCTCTGGCCTGCGGGGACAGAATCAGACTCTAATTCAAATAAGATGTCAAGTGCTGATCTTTTTATTTCCTGTGGCAGTCGGAGGCGTTCGGAGTTCGGCATAATTTCAGCTGATAGCGGAGCTCTGCTGGAACTCTATCAGGGTTTTTCTGGAAGGTTGAACAGAATAATAATTTGAAATAAAACTGCTGCCATCTGCATTCTGACAGCAGAAGTGTTTGCGTGACGACTCGTGAGTGACAAACGTTTGCCATTTGGTTTCATATCCAAAAACTGTGGCTCGCAACCGATTTTCTTCTGTGTTGTAAAAAGGATATTGATCGTGTATAATGGTTGTGGGGTTGCGAGACTGACCGGTGAAGTTGAATGGTTGGAGTAGCGAGAGGGTTAGATGGTGCTGGGTTACACGGTAAAAGCGATTTTGGCCGCGTTGAAGCCGTAATTACGGTAATTACAACATGACAGCGAGTGTTGTTCTGCTCTGAGCTCTGCTTCACATCCTCAGATCTGCTATGGCAACACTTTTGTGTCTTTCGCTGTCATGTTTGCATTCAATCTGCATTATGAAAATAGAAAAGTTTTTCAATTGTCAATTATAGGAATTATTACATTGAAATCAGAGAAAATGAAGCAGATTTTTCTCCTGATTGCTGGCATTTCACGATGAGATTGGTTTTAATACTGTGAATGTTTGTATATTTTCATGTTTAATTCCCCAGGTTCTGCTTTTGTGAAGGATCTGTTGGCTGCAGGTGAACGTGTTTAAATTCTGCACAGCGCGAAACTCGTTATGTGTCTGTCAGTCACGAGCGCTGTGAAATTGATAGTTTTCCCGCCGTGTGTCTCATCTGCTTCTGCCGTCCGAGGTGAATTCCATTTTCTCCTGAGCGACGCGTTACCGGTGGCGTCAAAGCGCAGTCAGGCATGTGTCGCGTCCTGCTGTTGTGTTACTGCTGAAAAGTTCGGGAATGTTCGACACGCTGCGATGGTCCCATTACGCTAACACACAAGAGACGCCGGGATGACAAAGAAAATATATTTTAGAAAAGAGAAATAATACTACAACAAAAAGAGTTATCCCGAATGAATGTTCAATGATGACATTTATGATGCTGAAGGATCTCTTGATGCTTTTTAGGATCATGAGAATCAGTCAATATATACTTGAGAAGCAATCCTTCACTTTACCATGGATATTTTTTTGATTGGGGGTCTGATGCGTCCTCTCTGTTTATGACACACATAAATGAGCAGCATGAATCATATTCTGATACACGATTAACCTTCTATTAAAACTGCCTAATTACCCTCCATTAACCGTCAGGAGCGAGTAGACGCAGGACTGATGTGTGTCAGTCAGAGAGGTGAAGGAGCGTCTCTATGGTAACAGTGATGGGGTGACAGGTGTCAAAGTCTGTCTCTCTCTGGTGTTATGATGTATAATTATACACTGCAGGACATTTAGAAACCTGTCCTTAAGTCTAACAGCAGATTTCTCCCACACTTGTGTTTTGGTATCGGAGGCTCTCAGTGGTGTCCCAGCATGCAGCTTGGCAGCTGTAAAGCTCTCTGCAGGAGTAATGGAGGAGAGAGAACAGAAACATCAGTCAGATTCATTCAAACCCCTACAATAACACAAACCATCATCATACAAACACTATTATGATGCCCCAGCGCCCTGTACTTTACTGCAGAAGAAATAAACTACAGGATCAGATGGAAGAGAAAAGGATGGACAGACAGGAGAAAAGATGAAGGGAAAGAGGAGGAGAGGGGATCTTTTATGGTGGATTTTCTTAATTAAAGTGTCAGTGTTGATGCTGTGGGTTAATGTCAGGATTCATATCATGAGTGACTCCTTTTTAATATTCACACAAACAACCACACAGCATATGGCGTAGTTTAGATATGTTTTTGAAGATGAAAACAGCAATATTTCACAAATTACTGAAATGTGGTTTTCAAATGATAGACCGCTGTAACATATACCGTATTTTCCAGACTATAAGTTGCTCCAGAGTATAAGTCGCACCAATCAAAAATGCCTCAAGCAGACGTAATAACATAAGTCACAGTGGACTATACATCACATTTATTTAGAAAATTATTTCACAAAATCAGTTATTCAACTAAACAATAGCAGACAGAACAGCAGGCTGAATAGGTGTCCGTATGTTATCGTAACATTATCAGTTATTTGCACCATACACAATAGCATACAGAACTTACCTGAAAGCCTGAATAGGCGAAATTAACAGAAGAAGCTAAACACGCATCAAGTTCTCAGGCTCGTCATTCCACATCACTGAATGCATTGAATTACATAAATACAGGAGCAGCATAGAGCGGACTCTCACGGCTGTAGACGTTAATGGTTTCTCTTGACTTATATATGTAAAGATTTATTCATACAGATGTACAAGGCAAACCTGATGATAAGACGCAGCACCAGCCAAACTATGAAAAAAACACCACTTATAGTCTGGAAAATACAGTAACACCCAATTATTTGCAAATCATTTGTAATTCTGAGAAGAGCGTCTCTGTACTGGGGCTGTGCAAAAAAATTGCCTGCAATTCTCATGCGCATCTCATCTGGAAAGTCGGTTCCTTGATTAGTAATAAATCGCCATCAGATGGAGCGGCATTTACTAAACAGATCGCAAAGTCGCAAAGATTATCAGAGTCGGTTTTCCCTTAATTATGACCGCCATTTTGCCAAGCTTCTCTGTGAAATACGGATCTGTGTAGTAAATCTACTAATCCTGATGAAACACGTATGAGAATCGCAGGCGATTTTTTTTTTGCACATACAGCCCTACTCTGTACTATGATGAAGTCTAAAACTGACTGGAAGTTCTCACAGACACCATCTTTCTAGAGAGGAATATAGTTGAGGAGAAAAATACATATATTTTTTTCTGCCATTATTTGACAGACAGGAGATGACAGGCTGCAAAGATTGGTATGGATCGGCCCAGGGAATCAAACTCTGGTTGCTTAAAGCACATCTGTGTGATGTACCAGAGCACTGCCCACCACACAAACTCCCTTGGGTTGAGTTTTTTAAGAAAAGGTTTAATGGCTGCTGGTTTTGGGGGAACATAACATCATACCAACAATGAGTTAATAATATTAAGGAGAGGGGATCAGGAAGCATCTCTGTAAATAGATTTGGTAAAGTAAAAAAAGCAGAAACAAGCCAAAATATGAGGAACATGTAGACATTATGTTGATAGATACAGATGAACAATAGATGATCTCATATAGGGCTGCTGTGATGATCTGATATTGAATGTTGAGGGCTTCTCTATGTAAAACTGTAGATGGATCAGAAACTGACAGGTGATATCAGAGCAAAACCTATTGGAAATCTTCTTTTAAAGTCAAAGTATTCATTTCAGTATTTTTCATCTTATACAAAAAAGTTGAAGTATTGTATATTAAATGCTTAGTTTTTAATCATTTACAACAATAATCACAAATTACATCACATTTTTGACTACTTTGATGCTCTAAGGCCTGGTTTCACAGACAAAGTCTTAGTTAAATTTAAATCTTTAAGAGTATTTTATAAACATGCCTTAGGGAAAGACGTTACTGGTGTGTATCTTCAGACAAATCAATGGCACTGAGATAAGATCTGTACGTGCATGTTATTTCAGTTGAGACAGCTCAAACATGTGTTTTAGTCTAGGACTAACCCTTTTATAAAAGATACTTAAACATTTTAATTTAACTCAAATCTAGACTTGGCTTTAGCTAAGCCTTGTCTGTGAAACCAGCTGGTTTATTTGAAGTTAATCCAGTAACCTTAAACAACAGAAACTCTGTTTGTGCAGATAATTTATAGAAATAAAGCATTTATAACATCAGCTAACTGTTTTACCTCGAGTCTCAGAGCAGAAGAGAGAAAGCGAGGGTTTAATCTCCTTCAACATGTGCATTACAGACGTTACTCTGATATAAAGAGACACAATGGGACACAACTCATTCACTCCCAGAATGCATTGCAACAGAGAGCAGAAAACATGTGCTGAAGAATCTAATCCATCTCTCCGACGTATAAACCATCTCTCCGACATACAGGCGTGATTTAGTGAGAGAGCTTGAAGACATTTCTCTTCTGTGTAGGAAGCTCACTTCACTTGTTTATGTGCTTTAATAGGATTCGATTTTATAGATTTTTTTGGCAATCGCCTCCGCCGGAATTCTTCATCCTGTTGCGGAGTGATAAATTCATGGGATTAAAAATCTTTCTCTGGTCTCTAAACTTGGATGAAAAATAACAAAGATTCTTCAGCGTGCACAAGTCCATAAAGTACTGGAGTTCATAAAAGAGCTAAAGATCCAGGTATGAAAGTCCAGCACATTAATCAGATTGAATCGGACGCGTCAGTAGGAGTTGATCTGATTATCGGCGGTGAAACTGTGGGCTGATGTCAACAAGCTTAATTTATACAGGGATTAAAAGTCAAAAGCACCCTGCGAGCTGTAAAAACTCACGGGATTAAAGGATGAAATGACAGATCTGCTTGAGCTCTTCTCATGATAGAAGTCAACTGCTGAAGATGTGGAGATGAGGAAAAAGAGAAATCCCAGACGGGTTATTGAGAGGACATCATGACCAGTGTTGGGTGTTACTAACTGATTTGTTACTGCAATTTAATTAATTGTCCATTGAGAAAGTAAAGTAAGGGATTCTTCAGTAATTTAAGACAGTAACTTTTGAAGTAAATACAGTAGATCAATGATATATAATACAATAGTGGATTTAACATCAACATACAGATGTGGTTTCCCAGACAGGGATTATTTTAAACCAGGATTAGGCCTTAGTTTAATTAGGAAATATAACTTGTTTTAACAAACACGCCTTACTAAAAACATTACCTGTGTGCATTTTCAGGTAAAACAAAGGGCACTGATGTATTTTAAGATATGTCAGTACGTGTACAGTAAGTTGTTTTCAGTTTGGGTACATTTATTTTAGTCTAGGACTAGTCTAATCCCTGTCCGGGAAACTACCCCTAAAGTCTAAGATTAAAATGCATGTTTTTTTATAAATCCTTCACACTTTAAATACTTTTGTGAATTAATAAGAATAATGGTAACACTTGTGTGTAGTTTACAATTCTCACTATTAACTGGTTAGTTATCAGCATTAATATAACTAAGATATTGTCTGTTTATTAATACTTTAAAAGCACATATTAATGCCTGATTCTGCAAACCTTAATCCTACCCAATACTTCAGCTTAATAACTACTTTACTAAGTATTTGAAAGCAGTAAATAGGTGTTATTTGATGTAAAAATAGTCAATGATTAGTTAATAGTGAGAATTGGACCTTAAAAAGTCTTAGCAGAATAATTGATGTACTTTTATGTGGTTTATTCCAGACGTTTCTTTGTATCGTTTACTACATAGGATTTAGAAAGTCATTAGGAATAAGTAATCAAACACTTTTAGCAATACACAATAAAAGATGTCATTAGTAACTAGTAATGAATGACTTTTTTGAGTAACTTACCCAAAACTGATCAAGACACAAAGTTGCAGTGGAAGAAATGAAAGGTTAAGTTAGTTTTGAAGTCTAAAGTTGAGACCAGATCTGTAAGGGTCGTCTGATGAGAAATAGATGTCAGTTATTACAATATATTCATTATAATTTATTCATCTTTGTTTATGTTAGTTCTTACAGTTTTGATTTAATAAAATGAACTAATTTTATTAGTGTCTAACATTTATCTAGAATATATAACCAAACCATTTTTTTCATTTCACCATTTTTTCATGATGTTTATTGAGTTGATTTTCAAGCTGAGATGTTTGGGAAAATCTCCATGATTTTGTGAAAGGGAAGAAAGTGAACAGTGATGATCTCTGGTTATTACATTACATTGTGGGATTTTGAAGGGAAGAAGGATTTCAGTGTAAGGATTTATGAGTGAGAAATAACCTCAACACTAACATGTTGTTTAGTTTTTAATAAATAAAGAACTGCAAATGTTTTTATGATCAAATCAGATCAGACGTCTGTTAGCTATTTAATATATGAAGTGTGTGAGCAGAGAATCTGAGATTATTGTAAAGACATAATAACAAAATCTTTTATGTATAATAAAGCTGATGACAGGATTCAGTAATATTTATACCATAGGCCTGTTAAATGCTTCATTCTCGTTGGTTTAAGAAACGCTCTGTGGGTGTGCATTATATTTTAGTCCATGAACACCCATGGTACAGACCCCTGGTAACAGACCCATGGTATAAATGATGATGACATAAATGTAGAATAGATGAATATATAGCCTAAATACTGAAGAAAACATGAAATATAAATATTATTAGGACATCTTGTTCACATTAATGCAAAGACTTTACATGAAAAACAAAACTCTTTGTGAATGGTATTTTATCAGACCTGCAGACATGAATGAGTTTTGATCAGTGAACTGCTTTCAACTGCATAGTGTGAGACTGTAAAACACCAGCAAGATATTGAACAACAAAATTGACACAATAAAATGTAAGCAGCATAAACCACTGGGCTCAAACGGCAGTAAAATACAGTAATAGTTCAGTGGAGCTCAGCAGGATCAGAAACACAAGGTCTGCTTTCAGATGAAAGATGAAGAAGTTTGGAGGTCTGAATGAGTCCACGAGAGTCATAACATGCTGTTTGGCTTCTGTCAGTGCTATGAGAAACACTTTCCCTTATGAATTAAACATCAAACTCGCTCAGCCAGAGGCAGCGTGGAGCTGTCAACCCGAGAAAAAAGACAAAAACAAATTTAGCAGGATGTTCTTTTACCATCATGTGACAAATACACTCCTTTACTTTGATAAAACACGCTCTCAGTGTTGTGTTGAATCTCCAGAGATCACATCCTACCAAACTATTTCTGCTTCTCTAGTCTCTCTTCAAAAACTTACACAGAAAATCTGTCGAAATAAAATCCTCTTTGAGAAACACGCAGAGGTTCAGTGGATTCAGCTCATCTCACACACATTCACTATTAATCACTTCACTCCATTAATATTCACTCAAACATTAACACAAGTCAATCAAGTTTCTTTTATAGAGATTGCTGTGGATGTTTTGCAGAAGTGCAGTTTTGTTTTATAATGAATCTATAGATGGATTTACAGTATTTATGTCATGGGTTTAATAACAATGCAAATAGTTACGTCTCATACTGGTCTCTCACTAATAGTTTCAAATCAAACCTTCTTTACAGTGATGACTTATAACCACTAACCAAAATCAATCATGATGAATGAAGAGAGATCAAAAGAGAGAATGCATGAAGAGATGTTTATTTTGTTAAAGAAAATATCCCTGTTTGTGTGCGTGTGTTTGTTTGTTTGTGTGTGTGTGTGTGTGTGTGTGTGTGTGTGTGTGTGTGTGTGTGTGTGTGTGTGTGTGTGTGTGTGTGTGTGCGTGCGTGCGTGCGTGCGTGCGTGCGTGCGTGTGTGTGTGTATCCCTAACCTTGAATTTAGTTTTCACACAACTTGTTTGTTTTCACACACTTTACAAACATTCATACACCTAAACTAATTCAACTTTGCCATTGCAAAAGAACAAAACCTTACAATCTTTAGCCAAGATATAAAATGTGAAAGACTTCACTTCCTCTCTGAAACTCTTAAATAAATCCTGTAGAGATGCCGTCAAGTCTTTCTCTTGTGCTTTAGTGTTGAAGTCAACTCTTCTTCAATCGCACAGATGAGGTTTAAATCAGTCTTTCAGAACTAAATCTTATTATATATCAACAGTAAATATACTCTTCATTGAATATATAACATGTCTCTTATCATCTTAGATAGAGCTTGTCACACTGCATTCTGGGATTGTCCTCACAAAACACACAAGATGGTCACAGAAAGACATTGCTTGATGATGTCTTCTTTTCAACACCTGTTTTGCATTGGGAGCAAACTTCAGATGAGGACATTAATGTATGTTGACTTAAAAATGAAACAATTTGAACAACATGAGCATGAATAAATGTTTACATATGTTTTATTTTTAGGTGAAGTTTCCCTTTAAGTAGATAACGTCAGTCCGTTAGGATTTACAGCCAGCAGGTCACACAAACTGATATTTACAGTCCAGCATGCAGTCATCCGGACACCAAATGTTGACTTGATGATTGTCCAACAGTGGAGAAAAAGATTCAGAGAGACAGACAGACAGACAGACAGACAGGTCCACCTGTCACACAGAAATGATGCGAGAGAGAGAGAGAGAGAGAGAGAGAGAGAGAGAGAGAGAGAGAGAGAGAATGAATTGGCCTTTTTCACTTCATTGACTGCAGATGTTTGTGGAGCAGAAGGGAGACAGATCAGATCAGCTCAAGTCTGTCTGTCTGTCTGTCACAGGAGTGATATGCCATGAGCTCAGACACTTCACATTCAGTTCAGACAGACAGACAGACAGACAGACAGGTCCACCTGTCACACAGAAATGATGCGAGAGAGAGAGAGAGAGAGAGAGAGAGAGAGAGAGAGAGAGAGAGAGAATGAATTGGCCTTTTTCACTTCATTGACTGCAGATGTTTGTGGAGCAGAAGGGAGACAGATCAGATCAGCTCAAGTCTGTCTGTCTGTCTGTCACAGGAGTGATATGCCATGAGCTCAGACACTTCACATTCAGTTCAGACAGACAGACAGACAGACAGATGAAATGCACTGGAACTTCACTTCATCTGAGACTGAATGCAACATCCCATCATAAAGTTCATATAGAAAGTGTCTAAGATCACATGTGGAAATAATAAAGAAACTAAATGAGACGGAGGATAAAGGGATGAGATGTTCAGTGTCTCTCTCCATCACACCTTCATCTCTCGCTCACTGCTCAGCCACGCCCTCGACAGAGCCAGCTGTCAATCATATGTGCTTTCATGTCTTTTAATGTCAGTCAATCAGTCTGTTTTTGTTTTGATCCCTTCACACTCACAATGACATCTGCTTGTGTTTGCTGTGAGCTATTGGCAGTGGTCATGTTGGGTTTTTGATGATGCTCCCAGTGTGATTACAGTCTGGTCTCACTGTTTATATGTAGTATTATTATGTAAAACACAAACATATTTTTTATGTTTAAATAGATGCTAAAGAGTACAATGTAGACATATTTGCAACATGTAATCATAGCATTATTAAGTTTTTACAGCTATAAAATTTAAAACTTTTATACCATAAATATTGCTGTATAATTTCCCTTTTACTATTTTATAAATAATGTTAGCACCCAAACCCTACCCCAAACCTAACCCTAAGGCCAGGAGATTTGAGGGCCCTAACCCCAAGGTCGGGTATCATATTAATTTGAGTGATCTTGGTCTAAACAGGTTTTACAAATCTTGGGTGACTAAAGTATTCTCGGTTCTTGAATTATAGGAAGTCGATGCATAGTTGGTTATTCGTTTTGTTGAAAGTTAGTGACCTCTGACCTTAGAATAAGGAGCTTTTGAGTTCCAACCCCCTTAGGTATTTAAATCTGAGGTTGTGGCCTTATGCCACCTGTTGGCTCCAGGGCTAACAACTTTGTTACCTTTGCCTGCTATGAGGAACTTTTTGAGTTCCAATCGCAATATGGGTAGCCTGGCATAGTGGGGTGGGGAGACACACGCCCAGACTGATCACCTGGTGCGGGCCGCCTCGGGGGAGGGCGTCTAGTGATTCAAAGGCCGAAACGTCCGATGATCCTGAGGTTCATTACTGATGATGTGTAAAGGGGGAATACAACTTGTAACCGGAGCTTGGGGGGTGTAGGGACCAGTGACGTTTGAGTCCTGCGCTCTGGTCCGAGGAGGAAAAGCAGGGGGGCAGAACAATCCTTCACTAACATGCGCCGGCCCGTGCTTTCTGTGCATCCACCTATCAAACCGACAGCCGTGTAGGCAGTATGGGGGTGGAGCATAGCGTACAGTTCAGTCCGTACGACAAATAACCTAACCCAGTGGTTTTCAATTCCAGTCCTCAGGGTGCCCTCCACGAACATTTTAGATGTCTCCATATATAAAGCACCTGATTCAGTTTATCAGCTTGTTAGTGTGTTAATTAAGGAGCCTGATGAGTGAAATCAGGTGTTTCATATAAGAAGACATCTAAAACATTCTGGGGGGGGGACTGGAGTACTGCCCTATCCCTTTCTATACCAAAAAGATTAAAATGATAATTTATTCTTTTTATATTATGCAACATTACAGACAGATATGTGTAGGAACATTTTAGTAACAATATAGCTTTTAAAAGATATTTTAAGCCGTAATACAGTCCTACCCAAAACAGTTTATTAAAATCATTTACAGAAAGACAAGTGTAATCACAATCATTTATTTATTGTGAAATTTCATAAGCAGAACTAAAAGTATTTAAAATGATGATGTGCTGGAGCTGTGGTCCTCTCTGGAGTTTATAAAGTACAGAGAAATATTAAAGTCATTAATACACCGGAGCATTAATTTAGCTTCT